>NW_026873445.1:0-14594 GCF_032173495.1 Musca vetustissima
GAAACCCTTTAGCCGTCACTTGATGCTGACACACTAAATCGTATATATCTTCAACAGTTCTTGATATTTTCACTTGAAATTTTGTAGAGACATTCTTTAATCAGTGTAGATTCGAATTATATCAACAAAAATTTTGACCCCGAGAATGGGGGGGGTCCCCTTAAGGTAAATAGTGTACCAAAGTCCCTATTTATCTTTCGATTTGCACGAAATTTGGCACAGCGTAATGACTTAGGTCTAGAATGATGTGTGTTAAGTTTCGTGAAAATCGGTTCAGATTTAGATATAGCTCCCATATATAGTTTCGTCCGATTTAAGGTAAATGGTGTATCAAAGTCTCTATATATATTGCGATTTGCGCGAAATTTGGCACAGCGTAATGAATTAGGTCTAGAATGATGTGTGTTAAGTTTCGTGAAAATCGGTTCAGATTTAGATAAAGCTCCCATATATTTGTTCGTCCGATTTAAGGTAAATGGTCCACCAAAGTCCGTATATATCTTTCGATTTGTACGAAATTTGGCACAGCGTAATGAATTAGGTCTAGAATGATGTGTGTTAAGTTTCCTGAAAATCGGTTCAGATTTATATATAGCTCCCATATATATTTTCGTCCGATTTTATGTAAATGGTCCACAAAAGTCCCTATACAGGGTTGCCCATATTCGACGGACCCATCTGGCAACGCCATAACTTTTGACAGAGATGTCATATCGCTTAATGACATACCGTGTTTGAAGCGTCAGTCCAAGCAAATTTTTACCATGAACCAATACACGCCACGCGAGCGCTCTGAAATTGTTGAAATTTACATTCAACAGAAGAAGTCAATTGTGAAAACTCAACGTGCTTTTAAAACATTAAAAAATGTGAGAAGTGCGACTTCTAAGAACACCATTAAGCGTTAATACGAAAAATTTTCGACTGGTAAGGCTCTTTCTAATCCGAAGGAGCCAGTGTTGAGAGGTCCCCAAGAACATCCCAAAAACGCCGTTCTCAGCAGTTGGGCATGGCTCGGTCCACTTTACAACCGATTATTCGCATTGATTTGCATTTGTTCCCGTACAAAATGCAATTGACGCAAATAATGTTGCCTGCGGACAAGCCTCGTCGATTGGAATGGACCCAAAGAGTTATCGAAATGGCCGAAGATGACGAGCAATTTTGGAACAAAATTATCATGTCCGATGAAGCCCATTTCACATTGAATGGGACCGTAAATAAGCAAAATTGCCGTTTTTTACGCCACTGAGAATCTTCAGTAGATTCAAGAAATGCCTCTTCATGACGAAAAAGTCACAGTTTGGTGCGGCATTGGGCCGTTTTTCTTCCAAAATGAAAATGACCATGCTGTTACCATCAATCAGGAGCGTTATCGCGACATGATGACCAATTTTGTGATACCAATTATTCGTCGAAAGCGTATGAGGCAGTTCTGGTTTCAACAAGACGGCGCTCCACCACACACAAGTCGCATAACAATCTATTTTCTGATGAATTTGTTTCCGGGCCGTTTGATGTCGAAAATTGGTGGTTTGGACTGGCCACCGCGTTCGCCCGATTTGACGCCGCCTGACTTCTTCTTGTAGGGATATTTGAAGTCAACGGTTTACGTTAACAAGCCAAGGACCGTAGAAGAGCTCAAGGACAACATTCGTGAAGAAATAGCCGCTATTCCGGCCGAAATGTTGGCAAAACAGATCAATGAACGCCAGAGGGGGCCATTTGAGAGATATCATATTCAAAAATTGATGTAAACAAATCTACTTGGAACAAAGTAAATGATTAACATTGCCAACCAAATTTTTATTTTTTTCTTTGATTAAAAAAAAAACATAGGTCCGTCGAATATGGGCAACCATGTATATCTTTCGATTTGCACGAAATTTGGCACAGCATAATGTATTAGGTTTAGAAATATGTGTGTAAGGTTTCATGAAAATCGGTTCAGATTTAGATGTAGCTTCTATATCTGACTAAATGAAAATTTTAGTATCGGTTGCAGAATGACATGTTTATGGATACAATTTCATTTTACGGGTCCTTAAAAAATGCCACGTCTGTTAGGATTCGTCTGTTGAATATACCCAAAGTGGTAAAGGGTATCATGTAGTCGGTCCCGTCCGACTTTACTACTTTCCTTACTGGTTTTTTTCTTGAAATACCCTCGTCTATAGGCCAGTTTTTCAACCACATAAAATTAATAGTTTATGTTTTGTTTTTGGTTTTTCCTGTTTACTTCAGATTAATGGACTCTGGCATTAATGTGTTTTGCCAAATTAATTTCAGCAATTTAGCTGATCATTAATTACAATCTGCTAACTAGCAACTAAAGAATCTATAAATCCTATTATCTCTGCCTGTCAATCAGAAATGACATACAACATTGATTATCAGTTTAGTTGGTGATAAACCTATTTTGTGTCAACTACAAAACTTTGTTATGGCTGTCGGTGTCGATATTGGTGATTGTGTATGTGCTGCATGGATGGAAAAAAACGTATAACAGTTTCGATGTCAACAGGAAAAAGAGACAAAAAAATAAAACGAGAAATCTTGAAAAATGTAAACAAACAACGGTGAACTCAATACAAAAATCGAGACACGGAAACACAATGACATGCACAAATAAATGAATGAACATACATGGACAGACCTACAGCAATAATACATATAGATGGTTGGATGGATTTGTGTGTATGGGCGTGTGTCGGCTGGCTGGCTGACTGACTGGTGTACATGAACTACTCTACTCTCAGGTGCAAATATAAATATAAGTGAGTTAAATAAGGCAGTTACACATGAACAGCATACATTGATATACATACATATATCTACATAAAGATACAAAGAGTGAGTACCATGAGTAGCATGTGTACTTAGATAATATCTGTATAGGTATGTGTGTGTATATCGGAGTGTTTAAAACATCAAGAATATATAAGAAAAAACAACCGTATCAGTTGAGTGTGTGTGTGTATTTGGGTTTGTGTTTTTTCTTCTTTCTTTCATATATTTTTTGTTTGTTGGTAAAGTTTGTTTTGTACGGGTGAATGTGTTTCAATGTTTCGAGTTTTCTTCATCATTCCGGTGTTGAAGAACACAAAAAAAACAGACTATGAATGATGAAAAATGCAAGAAAAACGTAATTTGAAATAACTAGGAATTAAAAAGACCGAAAAAAGTGAAACACAAGAAAAGGAAAACTTGAAAGAAGACATTGAACGAAAATAAATGGAATAAAATAAATTCACGTGTGTAAACATTTCAATATTTACAAACCAAAAAAAAAAAAAAAAATGGATTGAGATTTAAGATCAAAAACATTGAAAGAATAGTATGAAGAAAAAAAATTTGAATAGAAAACTTCAAACGCATTCACATGCGAAGAAGGAGAAGAAGTAGTGTGTTAGATTAAAGACAGAAATAGAGGAGAGGACCAGAAAATATATGTTTTTTTTGTTTTTGTAAGAGAATATTTTGTTTTTACACAAAACACGTACACAAGCATACATGCATATATTGTCATCGAATATGCACGCATGGATGTGTGTGCATGTGTTGTTGTTAATAATTTTTTTTCTTTTTTGTTGTTTTCTAGTTTGAGTTGCGAAAACTCACAACAAAAAGTGAAAATAAACGAAGAACAAAAAAGAAGAAGTAAGAAATAAACTAAACAAAATAATTAACGAACATCAAGCTCACACAGAAACGCACACACACACAGTTATGTACACAGAACACAGACAAATTTTACCTCTTGTGGTGGTACATCATAAGTACGTGTACGTAAGTCCACACGAGCGTATGAATCGATGCACGGCAGAATGAAGAATATACCTAAAGTGTTGTTGTTGTTGGTTGGTTAGTTGGTTGGTATGTTCGTTGGTGTTGTTGTTGTTGGTATTGTTAATGTCGTCGTCGTCATCATCATCAGCGTTGAGTGTTGAGTGTTTCGATGTGTGTGTATCATTGTTTATTTGTTAGATGATTAGGTTTTTGTTTGTGAACGTGTTTGTGTGTTTGTTGTTTTTGTTATTATTCACATAGTGTTGATGTGAAGAAGTTTTGTTGTTTTGTCAAAAAGAAATCGATTGATAAAGAAATTGTTCAATATTTAATGTTAATTACAAATGATTTTTGTGTGTTTTATTTTGCTTTGCTTTGCGAGAGTAGATGTAAGCAGTTATAGATGAAGCTATTTGCAATTAGAAACTATTGTACTTACCCGGTCCCTTGGCTCCACCTTGCATTAAACGTCCCAGTCTAAAGATAACAGCTCTTTCGTATTCTTGTACCACCTGTATAAGCGGAGAAAGAAGGATTATTTTCTGTTTTAAATTATGGCAAAGGGGTAATAAAATAAATTATCATATCCATGGAAATCATTGACAACGTAGGTAGATTCGACAACTGATACGAATATTAAAAAATTCAAGGAATAACCATAGTTTTGTTTGTATACATTTTGTTGGTATTTGGAAACATCTTAGGACGAGATCTCAGTCTGATAAAGTCCCTACATATCGTTCGATTTGCATGAAATTTGGCATAGAGTACTGAATTAAGTGCAGAATGATGTGTGCCAAGTTTCGTGAAAATAGGCCCAGATTTAGAAATAGGTCCCATATATATTTTCATCCGATTTATGGTAAATGGGTCTCCAAAGTTCCTATATATCTTTCGATTTGCACAAAATTTGGCACAGACTACTGAATTGGGCCCAGAATAATGTGTGCCAAGTGTGTGGTATTTGAAAACATCTTACGACGAGATCTCATATCTCAGTCTGATAAAATATTTATAATGTATAAAGTTTAAATCATATCGGATTTTTCAGCGATTTCATATAAAAACGAGGTCCCATATTTGCCAGCCGACAGATAAACAGTTATTATAAAGGGCTTAGAAGAAAGAAATATTTGACAAAAGAGCTTCAAAATTCCAGAATATATTGAAATATGTATATTAAAATATCTTGTGTAAAACCGATAGTTCGATGAGGTAAATTTTTTGGTCGAAAATAGTGGCACTTTGAAACAGCACACTAAGTTTTCTCATTGGGCGTTCATTGATTCAATGTTAAATATTATTGCATAGACTGATCATTGAGGATGCACAAGTGGCTAAAATATGTGATCCCTATCAAAGTTTTTAACATTATTTTGACATTGGATGAACTAAAATATGTGATCCCTATCTAAATGTCAAGTTTCAATCCATATACATGTCATTCGTTTGTTACAATGGGACACAAGTATGTAAATCGATTTCAAACAAATATCAATCGGACATCCGTTGGACATTGTCTGTAATTCAACAAAACACAACAACGTTGTTCTATGCTCAAATTATGCAAAATTTCATGTCAATCTGACTAGTGGAGTTTAATGCACCATTCACTTAAAATCGGACGAAAATGTATATGGAAGCTATATCTACATATGAACCGATTTATATTAATTTCAGTACTTTTTGTTCCTATCCGCCATATATTGGGTTTTTTTTGCACCATTTACATAACAACTTTCTAGACTCATTTAAGTGAGCTTGTACCAAATATATATTGGGACTTTGGTGCGCCATTTACATAAAATCGGACGAAACTATATAATGGAGCTAAATGTAAATCTCGTCCGATTTTCACGAAACTTGACAGACATCATTCTAGGCTCAATTAAGTACGTTATGCCAAATTTCGTGCAAATCGAAAGATATATAGGGACTTTGGTGCGCCATTTACTTAACATCGGACGAAACTATATATGGAAGCTATAAATTAATATGGACCGATTTTCACGAAACTTGGCACACATCTTTCTAGACTCAATTAAGTACGTTATGCCAAATTTCGTGAAAATCGAAAGATATATAGGGACTTTGGTGCACCATTTACATAAAATCAGACAAAAATATAAATGGGAGCTATATCTAAATCTAAACCGATTTTCACGACACTTAACACACATCATTCTAGACTCAATTAAGTAAGCTGTGTCAAATTTTGTGCAAATCGAAAGATATATAGGGACTTTGGTGCACCATTTACATAAAATCGGTCGTAACTATATATGGGAGCTATATTTAAATCTGAACCGATTTTCACAAAACTTGGCACACATCTTTCTAGACTCAATTAAGTGAGCTGTGCCAAATTTCGTGTAAATCGACGTACGGACGGACGGACATGCATAAATCGACTCAGGAAGTGATTCTATGCATATTCTCAAAAGGAACTATGGGTCTATCTTGTTTCCTTTTGCCTGTTACAAACATATGAACAAAGACATAATACCATGTACCACAGTGTGGTGAAGGGTATAAAAATCATGGTTCTGTGAATTTTGTCATGGGCCTAGCCAATGCCTTGATTTTTATTTGTATTCAAGGACATTGTAAACTCGTTTTTAAAGGAATTTTCTACGGATTTTTTAAAATTATTTTTTGAAGAAACAGAATAAACCTATCCAATACGGTTTGAAGTGCGACAATGTGTTGATTACAGTTATTTGAAAAATTATGGACATTTTTGAGTAATAATTTTTCTTTCTTCGTGGGTCAGCATGACTCTGTGTGACCGAAACAAAACACTGATCGACGGTGAGCCTCTAAGAAGCACTTCAAAATCTGTATCTTCGGCAAAACATATCATGTGACGCACAACAATTTGTTTTCTAAAGTCTTCAGTGGAATTCGAAAAATCAAATAGTTCGAGACAATAAGCGGGACATTATTCAGAACCTCATATGCCAAATCGTGGACCTTTATTACATATTTTCAACGAAGAAGTTTTCTAGCCACCAATAATCCAGAATGCAAAAACAACCTGGGACAGCACCTTTGACGACAATTGATAATATTAGGATTTGTCGGAATTCTTGCATTTTGGGTATATGGTGTTCTTGGCAATATTATTTGTATTTGGCGAACCAGTAGAGCTAGAACTCTGAAATTTGGATTGAGGGTCACTAATGGAGTGTAGACTAGATGTACCAAAGGACTTTTTGGAAATTCGAACTATAAGTACTGAAAAGTACTAAATTTGGTACAATTTCGTAGCATGTGAATGGATTGAGCTAATCACTTGAAATTTGGAATGCAAATTAAGGTTGAGAATTAGGGTCGATATGAGGAGAGTTTGGAAAGCGTGTACTCATGTGTACGAAAAGTACTATATGGTACTATGGTACACATTTGATTTGGAGGTACAAATTGAGCAGAAATCCTCAACCTTCATTTGCATTCCAATTGAAATTAACATTACCGTCAGAGTGTAGGATTGGGATATGTATGCAGTTTTGGAATATTTTACTTATGTGTACGAAAATTACTAAATCGTACTATAATTGGTACAATTTGGATTTGGGTGAACCGATATAGCTGGAACAATGAAGTTTGGAGTTAGGATCATTGTAGGGATATAGGATTAGGGTCAGGATTCAGTTTAACAAATTAATACTTATGGGAACTAAATGGTACTAAATTTTGTACATTTTTATTTGAAGTGAAACAATGGAGCTAGAATCATGCAATTTGGAGTCAGGATCACTTTTAAAGTGTGAGATTGAAATATGTTGGAAATTTTAGAAATTTTGTACTAATGTGTATAAAAATTGGTACAATTTAAATTGTGATTGAAGCGATAGAGTTGAAATCATTAACTTTTGTTTTAGGGTCACTGTGGAGTTGTAGGATTGGGGTATGTAGGAAGTTTTGGAAATTGGTACTATTGTGTACTAAATTTTGTATAATTTAAATTGTGGGTGAACCGATAGTGTTTTGGAATCCTTAAACTTGGATTTCGGATCACTTTGGGGGTGTTGGTTTTACCCCAAAAGGAGGTTCTGGAAATTCGTACTACTTTGTACTAAATTTGGTACAATTTGAATTGTGGGTGAATTGATATAGTTTGAATCCTGAAACTTAGATTTGGGATCACTGTGGGGGTGTTGGTTTGGGTTAAGTAAGAAGTTTTGGAAATTCGTACTACTTTGTACTAAATTTGGTACAATTTGAATTGTGGGTCAATCGATAAAGCTGGAATCCTGAAACTTGGATTTTGGATCACTGTGGGGGTGTAGGATTGAGGTATGTAGGAAGTTTTGGAAATTGGGACAACTATGTACTAAATTTGGTACTATTTTAATTGCGGGTGCACCAATAGAGTTGGAATCCTGAAACTTGAATTTAGGATGACTGTGGGAGTGCGGGTTTGGTGTAGGAAGGAGGTTTTAGAAATCAGTACTACTGTGTACTAAATTTGGTACAATTTAATTTGTGAGTAAACTGATAGAGTTAGAATCCTGAAACTTGGATTTAGGATCACTGTGGGGGTGTAGGATGGGGTATATAGGAAGTTTTGGAATTGGTACTACTGTGCACACAATTTGGTATAATTTGAATTGTGGGCGAACCTATGGATTTGAAATCATGAAATCATGAATCACTGTCGGGGTGTAGGATTGGGGAATTTTGGAAGTTTTGGATATTCGTACTACTGTGTACTAAATGTGGTACAATTTAAATTGTGGGTGAACCAATAGAGTTGGAATCCTGAAATTTGAATCTGGAATCATTGTGAGGGTGTAGGATCGGGGTATGCATGAAGTTTTGTTGGATGATTGAACAGGGTACTTATGGAAATAATGTGTGCTAAACCGAAAATTTGGATTTGGGTGAACCTTTTGAGCTCGAATTTGGTACTAAGTGGTACTCATATTTAATTTATGGTCGATGTTAATACACGTTTAAATATTTTCTATATTCGCTAACGAAGTTGCGGGCATATGCTATAGTATATATATAATATATACTGAATATGTAGACGTCAATTGGTATCAACAAAATTTAAAGAATTTTTAGCAACGGGACCAAGTAAAAAAAATAAAAATATTTTACAAACCACAGAACCCACAAAACTTCTGTTGGAGAATACCTCTAGACCACATACGTACGATTTTCAAGATTTTTTAAAAAAGTTGTTGCTTTTTTCACTCCCACTTTTGATCTACTCTTAAAATTATTGTTTAATGATTTTGTTCTTGGGAAATATTCTTTTGTTTTCCTTTCCAAACTGAATTTGCCAACTGTTGCTTCCATTACTCACAACATTACAATTTCCATAAACAATACTTACTTTAAAGCAGACAAATAAACTAAAAGGTAGTGTTAGAATCACCAGTGCCACCGACAGGAATATTAATAATGTGCCGCATGTTGAAGATTTATCTCCGACATCCTCTTCCGCTGCAATGAGAGGGAAAGAGAGAGAAAGAGAAAAACAACAACAAAAAAGAAGAAAAAAATAGAAGAAGATTAAAAGCAATGAATTAGTAAGATAATATACTTAAGGGGCAGGGGGGACACTTATGGTATATTGCAGAAAATAAAGAAACAGAAATGAAGATAAATCAAAATTGAAAACAAATAAAAGTTTCATTTCATCGACAGTTATAAATCACAATAAGCTATCGAATAGTTAGCAGCTTATTCGCATTATTATTTCCAGAAGTACACGTAAACACATTGCAGATGATGAATAAATATGTTTGCTATTTATCATCATCGCCTTTAGGTTATCGTGTCGCTCATTCATCTATCTTTCGCACATTTGGCATTTTGTTCCGTTCCCGTTTCGTTAAATTAATGGGAGCTGCAGTTTTTAATGGATGATTGTTCCTGCACTCTGCCCTATGATTTATGAACTTCTAGGGGTTTTGAAAAATATGAATTATTTCGCTTTTATTCTCCCCATTCGTGGAAATACATCAAATCGACCTATAGATAGTCTGTAACTCATTCTGTATGTATGCATTTATGTTGTCTATATCAATCACTTACAGGCACGAGTACGTACGGTATGAATGGTAACACGTCGCGTCTCTCGTCTTCCGTCGTCATCTGCAAATAAACACAAACACACAAACAAACAAAAAAACATACCGTACGGTATGTTTAGAGACGTTAGTCACTCGCAACAGGAGGTATCACTTGTATGTGTGTGTGTTTATGTTTGTATGCATAGGTGAGAGTGTATGCATGTTTATGTTGCTCTTCAGCTGTCTGTTGTTCAGAGCAAATTTGTTTGTGTGTAAGTTTAGTAACAACATAACATAGCAAAAACGAAATGTATAACGACACACACAGATGCACACACACACACGTATAAAATTGAGAAATGTCATCATTGTTGTTTTTGTTGCAATTATTGTTGCTGTTGTTATCACAGTTGTTGTAGTTGTTTAGTATAAGGAAGAAGCGCATCCCTTGGAACATGAAACGAGCATTCTCAAACAAGTTTTATAAAAAAAAAATTGTAACAATAAAACGTCACTTGAAAACACTTAACTTAATTGCTTACATACATACATGGGAACATGTGTTGAAAGTTAGTGTAATATTTTTTTATATATTAAGGTGGGTAATATATGGGAAATATGTTTGAATTTAAATAAACAATTTTGTTAAACATTAACTACATTTAGAATTCAACAAAATAGGCTTTATTAGGTGTTCACATTTGGGTTTGGATTTTCACTGTGGTGGCTGGAATGCTATTTAAGAATTTGGCATAGCGTAATGAATTAGGTCTAGAATAATGTGTGTTAAGTTTCCTGAAAATCGGTTCAGATTTAGATAAAGCTCTCATATATATCTTCGTCCGATTTAATGTATATGGTGTACCAAAGTCCCTATATATCTTTGCATTTGCACGAAATTTGACACAGCGTAATGAATTAGGCCTAGAATGATGTTGGTTAAGTTTCCTGGAAATCGGTCCAGATTTAGATATAGCTCCCACAGGTATATTCTCGACCGATTTAATGTAAATGGTGATGGTGTTGGTTAAGTTTCCTGGAAATCGGTCCAGATTTAGATATAGCTCCCACAGGTATATTCTCGACCGATTTAATGTAAATGGTGCACCAATGTCCATATATATATATATATATATATATATCTTGAAAATCGGTCCAGATTTAGATATAGCTCCCATGTACTGAATTAGGTCTATTGATTGAGTTTTGAAATTTTGCACATATGGTATTTATACCCTTCACCACACTGTGGTACAGGGTATTATGTCTTTGTGCATATGTTTGTAACACGCAAAAGGAATCGAGATAGACCCATGGTTCCTTTTGAGTATATGCATAGAATCACTTTTTAAGTCGATTTATGCATGTCCGTCCGTCTGTGTATTTTTGTTAACAAAGTACAGGTCGCATTTGTGATCCGATTTGGATGAAATTTGGCACAAATCACTTATTTGGCCCAAGGACGAACCCTATTGAAATTGGGAAAAATCGGTTCAGATTTAGATATAGCTCCCATATATATTTTCGACCGATTTTATGTACATGGTGCACCAAAGTCTATATATCCTTCGATTTGCACGAAATTTGGAATAGCATTCTGAATTAAGCCTAGAAATATTTGTGTTAAATTTCGTGAAAATCGGTTCAGATTTAGATATAGCTATTATATGTATTTAGATATAGATCCCATATATATTTTCGTCAGATTTAAAGTAATTGGTGCACCAGAGACCTTATATATCTTTCGATTTGCACGAAATTTGGCATGGCGTGACATTGGCTGAATTGCGTCTATAATAATGTGTGCTAAGTTTCATGAAAATAGGTTCAGATTTAGATATAGCTCCCATATATATCTTCGTCCGATTTTATGTACATGGTGCATCGAAGTCCCTATATATCCTTCGATTTGCACGGTAAAGGGCTTTTTAGTTGATTTTGATTTCAACATAGCTCCGGTATATAAGATTGATCGATTTCATGTAACCGGTATTCCAAAGAACCCATATCTGTCGGATTCACTCGAAATTTTGCACGGTTTATAGATTTGAGGCTAGAAGAATTTTTGGAATCGCTCTCATATTCAATTTAATGTAAATGGTGTAGAAAACACACACACATATATATATATATATATATATAAGTCATGTACGAGATTCAGGTTAACGGATAGGCTCTTATTTGTGATAGTGGTTAGTACTGGTGGGAGAACTTGTACTCCAGAACTGGTCAAACTCCAATAGATTTTGTTGTTGATTCTTAAAGATTCATTTTCCATTTGTAGAAGAAAGGAACCATCGAGATGATGGGAAGTTCCGTTGGACCAAATGCTACTGTTAAAGTTATCCAAGAATATTGTGTCATCTTTAAGTAATTCGACTTTTGATTCAGAACTGGTTACATAGCGGCAAGCTGTTTTGCCACCCTTCAAAAGTCTTGTAATGCAATCTTCCTCTGGCAGCTGATCAAGCATTTCCATTTTACAGATCATAGCGTTGGTTAAACGAAGACACTTGTCTTTGACACCATAGGTTTCATCCTTGTTCATTAGTACTGTCCTATGCGTCACGTCCAAATTATGCTTATTTTAATATTTCCCACAGGTGCATTATGCTGACGGTAGGCCTAGTGCACGAGTTCGACGACTGTGGGAACATATCATATTTCCGTTTCGCAAGTGAATCGAAAGTGCTGACTTAGCGGCACGTGTACGTATGAGACGTCGCAGCACAGTGGTTTGGAGGTATTGAGGTGTGTTAACTTATATATATATATATTAATAAAAGAGTAAAGTCATTGACTGACTGATTTAACGATTGATCAACGCCCAGACGAAACGGCTGAAGCTAGAAACTTGAAATTTTGGGTGAGGGACACTCTTGGTCCAAATATGACAGATAAGGCTGGGTTTTTGGAAATTCGTACTAGAACGGTACGAAAAGTTCTAAAAAGTACTAAATATGATACCATTTGTATTTGGCGAACCGGTAGAGCTAGAACTCTGAAATTTGGGTTGGTGGTCGCTGATGGAGTGTAGGATAGGTGTAGCAAAGGGTTTTTGGAAATTCGAACTACAACTATCCGAAAAGTACTAAAATGTACATAATTTGGTACAAATTCGTAGCATGTGAATGAATAGAGCTAAAAACTTGAAATGTGGAATGCGAATTAGGGTTGAGATGTAGAGTCTATTTAAGGAGATGGTTTTGAATGCGTGTATTCATGTGTACGAAAAGTACTATATTTGGTACAAATTTAATTTGGAGATACAAATCGAGCTGGAATTCTGGAATTTGAAATGAAAAGTACCGTCGGAGTGTAGGATTGGGATATGAACGTAGTTTTAGAAATTTGTTACTTGTGGGTACGAAAAGTACTATAATCGATACACTTTGGATTTGGGTGAACCGATAGAGCGGGAACAATGAAATTTGAAGTTAGGATCACTGTAGGGGTGAGGGATTGGGGTCAGGATTCAGAAATTTAGAATTCAGGATTTAGAAATTTGTTACTTGTGGGTACGAAAAGTACTATAATCGATACACTTTGGATTTGGGTGAACCGATAGAGCGGGAACAATGAAATTTGAAGTTAGGATTACTGTAGGGGTGTGGGACTGGGGTCAGGATTCCTTTAAGAAAATAATAATAATAATAAGAAAAATGTACTAAATTTGGTACAATTTGAATTTTAGGTGAACCAATAGAGCTAGAATCAGGAAATTTTGGGTCAGGATTACTCTTAAGGTGTAAGATTGAGATATGTATGAATTCTTGGAAATTAGTACTAATGTGTACTAAATTTGGTGCAATTTGAATTGTGGGTAAAGCGATAGAGTTGGAATCCCGAAATTTGGTACTACTATGTACTAAATTTAGTACGATTTGATTTGAGGGTGAACCAAAAGAGTTGGAATCCTGAAATTTTGATTTAGGAACACAGTGGAGGTGTAGAATTGGGGTACGTATGAAGATTTGGAAATTGGTACTACTATGAACTAAATTTAGTACGATTTGAGTTGTGGGTGAACATATAGAGTTATAATCCTGATACATGGATTTAGGATCAGTGTGAGGGTGTAGGTTTGGGATATGTAGGAAGTTTTGGAAATTGGTACTACTGTGTACTAAATTTGGTTCAATTTGAATTGTGGGTGAACCAATAGAGTTGGAATCCTGAAATTTGAATTTGGAATCATTGTGGGGGGTATGCATGAAGTTTTGTTGGATGTTTGAAGTGGGTACTTATGGAAATAATGTGTGCTAAATGGAAAATTTGAGTTTGGGTGCACCTTTAGAGCTCGAATCATGAAATTTGGTACTAAATGGTACTCAAATTTAATTTATGGTTGATATTAATGTGTGGAGTTTTATGTGAAAATAAAATAATAAGTTTATACATGTTTAAATATTCCCTACATTCCCTAACGAAGTTGCGGGCATATGCCAATTTTCTTGCACCATTCTGTAATGTTTGTAAAAAGGTTTTTGAATACAAAATTATTTAAAATAATTAACAATTCCATTAATAATTAAAATGATAAGAAATTCAAATTACATAATTTGGAATTCATCAATTATTATTTAAATATTCTATACCAGTAATTGTTATTTAATTAAAGGCTAATGGGAATTGCTTCAGATGTATCTACAGGCTTTCCCCAACATTTTTTTGGTTATTGTTATAAATATTTAAAGATTGTCGTATTTTTACACCTATACATAAATGTGGCCTTTGAACCATGTAACTCATAGTTTGTCAGTGGCACACCAGTCA
>NW_026873446.1:0-147398 GCF_032173495.1 Musca vetustissima
ATCATACTATACAGGAGTCCTTAATGAAAAATCACTATTCTTTCTTTTTGCAGATGACACTTTGCCTCTAAATGGGGTATCCATCCAAAGAAGACACACTGGAGCGTTATTAGAACAATTCTAACATACGAGCCTGTTGTCTAAGGAAAAAGTTCAGAGAACATGCTGCCTAGGTACATGTGGGCCAATTCGGACCACACCTTCTAGGGTTTTGATTCATATTGTATGTAAGCCCAATTTTCATCTTAAACACTTAAAGCTATGAACGAGCGGATCGACGTCGGGAAAAATATACCACAAAAAATACAGCACAGGCTCGGATTCTAAATTAGTAGTTTTGAGTCAGACCGAATACCTAAAACAAGAGTCATATCAACTATGTTCAACTATTGGACATATCAAATAAACAAAGTGCTTGACGCAACATTTTTGTATTTAGAAACAGCCACTTTATGTTATACCTTCTCAAAATCTACTAACTTAATTCATATACCAATAAAATGAAATATTATTCAATAATATTTCAACCCGTATCTAAATTTTTCATAACCACCTAATTTTTTAATAAAACTATGGACATGTTTTAGGAGACTTCATCTTCTCAATTTCGAGATGTGTGCACCTATCTACATCATATGTGGCCCTATACGTTTAAATATTTGTTTAAACCTTATTGTATTTATTTTAAACAGAGGTTTATATAAGTCATTTTCACTGCCATCTTTTCCTTTGTGCTTCTTCCGTAAACCAATTACAATGACAGTATTAAAAGTAAATATTTTCTTTCTCCCTCCATAAAATTCCGCCAACAATGCGACTTGCCAGAGAAACTTCCCAGAGACTAATTTATATTACTTCAGTACGTTGTGTCAATCGACCTAGTTATGGATATTTTCACGAAGCTTAGTAACATCATTTTAGACTTAATTCAGTACCCTATACCAAAATTCGTGGAAACTAAAAGATTTCCAGGGACTTTGGTGCACCAAATACCTCAATTGGATGAAAATATATATGGGAGCTATATCTAAATCTGAACAGATTGTCACGAAACTTTGCACACATCATTCTAGACTTAACACCGTAAGCTATGCCAAAATTCGTGCAAATCAAAAGATTTCCAGGGACTTTAGTAGACTATTTACCTAAAATCGGGCGAAGCTATATGTGGGAGCTATATCTAAATCTGAACCGATATTCACGAAACATTGCAAACATCATTCTAGACTTAATTTAGTACGTTGTGCCAAATTTCGTGCAAATCGAAAGATATATAGGGACTTTGGTGCACCAATAACATAAAATCGGACGAAAATATATATGGGAGCTATATCTAAATTTGAACCCATTTTCACGAAACTTTGCACACATCATTCTAGACTTAATTCGGCACGCTATGCCAACATTCGTGCAAATGAAAAGATTTCCAGGGACTTTGATACACCATTTACCTTAAATCGGACGAAGATATATTTGTGAGCTATATCTAAATCTGAACCGATTATTCTAGACCTCATTCATTACGCTGTGCCAAATTTCGTGCAAATCGAAAGATATATAGGGACTTTGGTGCACCACTTACCTTAAATCGGACGAAAATATATATGGGAGCTATATCTAAAACTGTACCGACTTTTCCCAATTTCAATAGGGTTCGTCCTTGGGCCAAAGAAATGAGCTGTGCCAAATTTCATCTAATGCGGATCATAAATGCGACCTGTACTTTGTTTACAATTTAGCATGGACAGACGGACGGACATGCATAAATCGACTCAAAAGTGATTCTATGCATATTCTCAAAAGGAACCATGGGTCTATCTCGATTATTTTTGCCTGTTACAAACATATGCACAAAGACATAATACCCTGTACCACTGTGTGGTGAAGGGTATAAAAATCCCATATTTATTAATCATGTTCGCCTGTCAGTCTGTCCGATTATTGCAATATTAAAGGCAACTTCGAAAATGTGAACATACTTTACTCCGAGAATGTTTGTTATTCCAAATGAGGTATAACGAAATACGTTTTGGTACAGCTTTCATATGACCACAACGGTCAATATTCGGTGTAGCCACATTTTCAAACTGAAAGGACTTTAAATTGGCATTCCGAGTTTTCAGAAGATGTATGCAAACAATTATTAATTGATGTTCTGCTTTGAGATAGCCCTATATAAAAGTCCCGGCCCCATTAGAGATATTTTATATCTTTTAAGCGCATATTTTTTAAATATTTCAAAGGCTTAGCAAGTGTTCAAAATAACTAATGAACAATTGCAGGTCGTTTTCCCAATCCGTCACCATAGATATTTTGAGAATACTGGTAACATACATTAATTTTTAACAGCAATATCCGTTATATATGAAACAAATCTCCAATGAAAAGCTTACGTTTTTCTTTTGCATTATTTCTGTCTGCGGTAAAATCATTCGAAGTAAGGAGTTTCAAGTCTACATGCTTTCATTGCAAACGTGTTATTTTTTCATTTCAATGCAAATCGATTGCAACCAGTTTTATTTGCATAATAAAATATTCATAAACCAATTCAATTCCAGTCATAACATCATATGACGACATATAAAATTACACTTTGCATATCATACAGGATAAATGCAAACAAATTAATATTATTAATAATTCAAAACATAAAAAATTAAAATAGCTTGAGTCACAACATAATATTTGTTATTCGTGTTGTGTTTTTCTTGCATAATACTGCGAGTAAGCTAGATTAAGTTTGACGAAATTCATAATTATATTATTAAAAAATATATGTATCTTACATACATTGTTATCAATCATATGGAAAAATTTTACAATACAAATCAGCTTAGCATTAGCTTAAAATTTCAGGAGGAATATGTACATGTATGTCTATAGTAATCAATTATGCACTTGAAACCCTTTCGTATTTTTTGTCATAGAGACCGATATTTTAACTTGCACCATAATACGAAACAAAAAATGTCCAGATTGGATATTACGATACCAATATTTGATTTGGAAAAAGTGCTGCACCATCTCACAAAAATGAAAATGAAGAACCATGAATAAAATACACATTATATGTTGCCAACCTAACTTCAATCAATACCCCAAATATTCCCCTACTGTCCTCAGTGCCCACATTCAGGGCAAATTGTATTGTATGCAAATGATTGTAGTGTTAGTGGCTTGAAAGCATCGCCACAGACCAAAGTAATACACAGCAAATGCATTGTCACCAGCATCATGGGAAGCACCTTCGTTGGTCTTTATACTTAAAGGACTCAATGTCCAGTATAAGTAATAGATGAATGACTCTTAACTTGTGGTCTTCAATATAGACTATCATGCACTCTTTTCCACATTTTGGGATTTTTTCCCATGCTTTTTGGTTGGATGAAAGCTGTGGAGAAAATGCAAACAGAAGTTTGTTTTATTTTGTTGGCCTTTTTTAGAAAGACAAATGCCCTGTCAGATAGTCGAAAATATCCAACGGCATTATAGTCCCCACTTTTATAAATTACATCGACGGGGGAACAATGCATAAACGAACGAATGAATGGCCTTTGTTGACGACAATATTTTATGTGTCACCTCTGAAATGTCCTTTCGGAGATCATTTGTTTATTTCTTCCTTTTTTGCTTTGTTTCGGTACTTTGTACATGGTAAAGAAGGTGTTGGATGGTTGGTTGGAATTACTGGGTTTTTCTTGCATGGTTATTTTTTGCTTGATGAATTTATCCGTTTGTTTTTAGGTATTATCCGGTGATGACCTTTACAGTGGTTGTTATGACTTTGGTTGTTAGGGTAGAAGCGTAGCTTCTTTGTTCCTTAAAATCATATATTTAAAAAAAAATCCACACACTGAATCCACTGTACATCATTTGCAAAAAGCAAACTTGTCAATTATATGACTACTTTGAGTCTCAGCGAAAGACACGTTTGGGGGGGACAACTCTACTGCAGCCAGTGGCAATGTGTTGTCTTATGCTTTATATCGGTACTGGAGTCACGTACGAGGTATCATTTAAGGATATGCATTTCATTCGCTTCATGATATTGACGTTGGCCAAGACTAACAAAACGTCAGCAGCAGCAACAACAGCAAATAACGATGAAAAAATTGCAAAACAATAGATTGTTTTTTAATCTACTCTTTGAAATACGAATGTATTAAAGTCCAAACATCACAGCAACACTATTTGGAGGAGGTTTTATTTTAAATGTGAAAGTGCAATTTTATAGTATACAATTTGTTATACTCATAAAATTGGGAATCTAATTCTGTACACTCCATCACGTTGCATTTCAATGTTTATGACACAAAATGCATTATTTCTGTTATCAGTAATGCCATAATGGAATCCAGCTTTCCCGAAAATTCTAAATTTTGCCAACTCAACAGAACAGCACTTACCTTCATCTGCTTCACACATTCATTCCATTTATTCTTTTATTGTGCACTTTTTTAATTAAATTCATCTTCATTAGAACGGAGCGAGGAATAAAGAAATGAATAAATTGAAAAATATAATTCATATTTTGCTGCGACTGCTGTAGCAGTCGTTGTGCTAGATAGAGTGTTGCGGTTGTAGTGGCCACTTCCAGGCCACCAAATCTGTGGCCAGAGCACAACATTACTTTTAGGATTTCATTTCATGAGGAAATATCCGGTCGTTCATTCATTCTTACTTTGCATAATATATCAAATACATTATATTTATTTTTGCAAAATAGTTTTCTTCTTATCTGATGGTATTTTGTGTTTTGCAGGTGCATTATGCTGACCACTAATGAAGATAATTTATATGAAATAAAAAAATGGGTATTACATTGTGGCAGCTGCATCATATTGTTAATACCAGAAATGCATATATGACGTTTTTACGTATATCCAATGATAGCGCAATCGATGTAAAATTTTACGCTTTATGAGTGGTACACTCGAGCCAGTAAATGTGCACGAAATTATCATAATAATCACAAACTTTTCGAAAACACCATATGTATCTGTATTACTGATTATATTATCGTCCTTGTTGCTTGTCGTTGACGTACTAATTATAATATTCAGTAATGTGCTTGTAATGTACAAAACAAATGTGTAAGTTAATATAGGTCAACATAGTGAGACAGGCACTTATAACCATCAATCCGCCCAATTCCATCTAAATTACAGGTATCAAAATGTTATATTTTTCGATAACTAATTTGAGATATACAATGACAATTTTGTTTCTAAATATTTCAAATGTATATTTAATTACCAATAAATGAACAAATATCTAAAACACATATACACATATTCAGTTGATAGTCAAAAAATTTAGCGATTCTCCTAACGATATATAAATGGGTTGGATGTCAGTCATCAACGTAATTTGTTTTACCACACCAGCTGCATGGATTAGGGCAAAGTATTGAATGAAGTTATGAGAATTGTTTAAAAATTATAAAAATAACTTTCTCTCATATAAGAACACATTTTGGCCTGTAGGCATGACATGAATAATTGACTTAGCATAGGAAAACATATTTCTTGATATACAAATATAAGGGGATATTTTAATCGTCTAGAAGTAACCTATTAAATTTTCTGTAAGAAAACATTTTTTCATCTTCAGTCATATAAAAAAACCAGTGAGCGGAGCAGTATAGTCGGACGGGGCCGACCATATTATACCCTACACAACTACCACGGAACTCTAACTTTTGCGTATGTTTATTTCGAGCCTGATCAATATTTCGTGATTTTTGCACCCTCTTGACCGATTAGAGATTAACAGCACATCTTCCTTACAAATACATATTTTCCGAATATCTCAATATTCTGTTGTCTTGACCATACCTGGATTCTCAAGGAAAATTTCAAAGCGATGAGCGCTATATTTCCCTCCTCTATTGTGGTAATATGTTACTAAATAATTTATGAATACGTAACCACCTGTAAATATTTACATGTAACTCCCACATCCGAGTACATACGACCATACAATTGGTATCGGTTTAAAGGTGAACCACTCCTCTTGGATATACTATCAACTTCTTGGGTCTATGTCCTTTAGGAGTAAATATATACGCTATAGAATACAAATTTTGTCATTTTTCACACAAAAGTCAGGGTTCATTTGACCCGCTAAATATTGACCGATTTTTATCAAAACAGGCATGCTTATTCTTTGGCCCGATCCCCGTCTCCATGCTAAATTTCACGATGTTCGGGCCATTATTGCGGCCTCTGGAGCGACCAGAAAAACCGACAAAAATTTAGTATTTGGTCCATTTCATCCCCTAAATATTAACCGATCTTTCCCAAAAACAATAGGGGTCTTCATTGGCCAGAACCCATCCTACATGCAAAATTTCGTGAAGATTGGTCCATAACTGTGGCCTGTATCGTGTTTACAAATTATAATGGACAGACGGACGGACGGACGGACGGACACACATGTCTAGATCGACTCAGCTAGTCGAGATATGACGATCGGTATACTTAAAGGTGGGACTAGGACCAATATTTCGCGGTGTTACAAATTTTGGGGCTGCACAAAGCTATAATACCCTGACAACATAGTTGTGTAGGGTATAAAAAGTCTTATACACAAAAAACTAAGTCATAAAGTTCGGTCCAATAGATCCCAAAATTAATATCTGATCATCCCGGTATACTTAAAATACCAATAGTGTTACAAATTTTGGGGCTGTGACAACATAGTTGTGTAGGGTATAAATACCAAAAAACTAAGTCTTCGGTCCAATAGATCCCAAAAAAATTCATCCCCGAAAATACTAGGCGTTGTCCTTGACCACAACGGGAAAATTTCAGAGCGACCAGTGCCATATTTCCGTCCTATTGTGTGGTAATGGGTTACTAAATAATATCTCAGTACGTAAGCACCTGTAAGTGTAACTGTTTAAGTGTAACTCCCACCAGTTTAAGTGTAACTCCCACATCTGAGTACGTACGGCCATATAATTGGTATCAATTTAAAGGTCAACCACTCCTCTTGGATATACAATCAACTTCCCGGGTCTTTGTCCTTCAGGGGCAAATATATGAGCAATAGAACACAAAATTTGTAATTTTTCACACAAAAGTCGGGGTCCATTTGACCCGCTAAATATTGACCGATCCTTACCAAAACAGGCATGCTTATTCTTTGGCCCGATCCCCTTCTCCATGTAAAATTTCGCGATGTTCGCGCCATAATTACGGCCTCTGGAGCGACCAGAAAAACCGACAAAAATTTAGTATTTGGTCCATTTCATCCCCTAAATATTAACTGATCTTTATCAAAAACAATAGGGGTCTTCATTGGCCAGAACCCATCCTACATGCAAAATTTCGTGAAGTTTGGTCCATAACTGTGGCCTGTATCGTGTTTAAAAATTATAATGGACAGACGGACGGACGGACGGACACACATGTCTAGATCGATTCAGCTAGTCGAGATATGACGATCGGTATACTTAAAGGTGGGTCTAGGACCAATATTTCGCGGCGTTACAAACTTTTGGGGCTGCACAAAGCTATAATACCCTGACAACATAGTTGTGTATGGTATAATTAAATGAAGTCTTATACAGCATGTATAAGGAGATCTATTAGTAATTCATAAAGTTGCGAAAAGGACAGAGAGTATCCTAAAAAATCATAATCTAGTCTTATACAGCTTGTATAAGAAGATCTATCCACAAAAGTGCGAAAAGGACGAAGAGAGCCCTAAAAAATCACAATCAATCCTCAAAAATGAGAACGTACCAACATATTTCACTTGTCGATGAGTAAAGTTGAAAATTTTAAGATAACACGCCGTTATTGCAAAGTCGAAATTTCGATCTAGTTAAAATTTGAGTCAACGAATGATGTACCATTGTCAATATTTGACAAACACTTTATTCCCCCTATAAGTTTTCTACCAAAAATACCTAAAATCGATCGGACTTTATGTGGGACGTATATGATTTTAAAATGTCTAACAGAGGAGAAAATTGAAAATGGGGGTTATTTAAATTTATGATGTCTATTTAAAACCATGGTTATATATTAGGTTGGGGAAAAAGTAATGCATTATTTTTACATATTTATTTGTGTAAATGGTTTGACACAGTTTATGGTCGATTTTTAGCTCCTGGGCTGTTACGACTGCTTACATGCCGATCAACTTCGATCATTTCTCCGATTTTATCGTCATTTTCGACGACCGGCCTATTTGTGCGATGTGCATCTTTAACATCAAAAATTCCTGAACGGAATCTACGAAACCAAAATTGCTGTTACAGTATCGGAACCATAAATACCATTCACATTTTTATCCGATTGGCTTGCATTTTCGCCTTTGTCAAAGAAAAACTGCAAAATGTACCGAATTTAATCTTCTCATAGATCAATGAGAAAATATGCATACTTGGCATCAGAATGAAGAAGTACTAATATTTTGTGATGCATTCCAATACCGTCTCATTAAAGGCCAGTAAATATTATTATGTAAGGAAACGAGTGTTTCTACTCCCTAACCTTATGGTGAAGTGTATATTAAATTGTTGACATTTCAGGCCGAATTGGTCGACCGAATTGGTCTTTGTTTCGTTTTCTTTGGCAGTAATTTGATGACATACCTCATACATGGAAGTCTCGATCGAATTTAGGAATTTTAAAGATCCACCTCATTGTGGAGAGTGCAAAAAGTTTAGCCTTGCTGAAATTAACTGCGTTTTTTTACTTATAATTTACTTATAAATGTCTGTTCTTTACAAATATATATAATAAAAAGTGAGCGGAGCAGTATTGTCGGACGGCCATATGATACCCTACACAACTACCACGGAACTCTAACATTCTGCGGATTTTTATTCCGAGACTGGGCAATATTTCCTGATAGTTGCACCCTGTTGCCCGATTAGAAATAAACTGCATCTCTTCCTTATACTGATATATATTTCAAATATTACTAATATTCCGTACAGCCCTTCTAATTACTTGTCAAGATTGCCTTCACGGTGGTTTGTGTTCGACTTTCAATTGTGGACTATAGATCGACTTGAAAAAAAAACACAAAAAATTAAGTTTTTGGTCCAATTCATCCCAATTATTATTTGGTCATCACCTGGACCCTTATGGAAAATTTAAAAGCGGTCTGCGCTATATTTCCGCCCACTAGTGTGGTAATGTGTTACTAAATAATATATGAATACATAAGCACCTGTAAATATGTAGGTGTTACTCCCACATCCGAGTACACACGACAATATAATTGGTATCAATTTAAAGGTCAACCACTCCTCTTGGATATACTATCAATTTATCGGGTCTATGTCCTTTAGGTGTAAATATATACGCTCTAAAATACAAATTTTGTAATTTTTCAGACAAAAGTCATCGTCCATTTGACCAGCTAAAAACAGGCATGCTTATTCTTTGGCACAATTCCCCTTCTCCGTGTAAAAATTCGAGATGTTTTGGCCATAATTGCGGCCCCTGGGGCGACCAGAAAAACCGAAAAAAATTAAGTATTTGATCCATTTCATCCCCTAAATATTAACCAATCTTTTCCTAAAATAATAAGGGTCTTCATTGACCAGAACCCATTCTACGTGTAAAATTTCGTGAAGATTGGTCCATAACTGTGGCCTGTATCGAGTTTACAAATTATAATGGACAGACGGACGGACGGACACACATGTCTACATCGACTCAGCTAGTCGAGATATGACGATCGGTATGTTTAAAGGTGGGTCTAGGACCAATATTTCGCCGCGTTACAAACTCTTGGGACTGCACAAAGCTATAATACCCTGACAACATAGTTGTGTAGGGTATAATAATAAAACATAAAAATAAAATAATAAAAATGATATTGAATTGAATTTGCTATTTTAATTACATTTAAATACAATTGTCATTAACATTCAATAAATTATCATAGCTGTGGCACTGGGCGAATCCACAATTCAGCATTCAACAATAACGTTAGCATAGCAATTGACCATGCGATTGCCGTCAATTGCTGTTGTAATGAAATCAGTTTGAATTCAATCTCATCGATAAGGTGACCATTTCGACCAGTTCAAATTGTAGTTCTGTAATCACTTGTGGTGGTCACAACCACAACTGTGAATTCCGCCAGCCACACCGTGCACATTAACATCATTTATGTTGATGTTGATAAATGTCAAGCATTGAAAAAAGCAATTAACAAAAAAATATATCGTAATAAAGTCATTACATCCATGCAATTTCCATTGCAATTAAACTGTGGAAAATAGTGTACACAAACATTCACAAACGCCTCAGGATAATTGATATATATATTTATTTTATGTGGGGTGTACATAAATATTGAAGTACAAATGAATTCAGATTGAATTTTCACTACGCGAAGAATTTTTTTTTTTTTTTGCTTAAGTTCGTCCAGGTTATGTTTGAACAATAATTACTTTTTCTTTCAACTGAAATTGAAAACAGGAAATTTAATTTAAAATGTTTAATTATTTAAAATCAAATTTCTTAATTAAGTGTTGTTATGATTTTGTGATGAAAGTAAAAAAAAAACAAAAAATAAATATATTGTGGCCATGAACCACATCGACTGATTGCATGCAGTATTATTGAATTGAGACATGATTTAATTAAATCACATAAATAAATATTAATGAAATTTTTAATAAGAATCCAACAACCAACAACAAATATAAATAAAAGAATATCGGAAAAAGTATTTCTCAGGTATATATAAACGCACTTACCTTTTCAAATATTGGCCAATGCAATGTATACATTAAATTCTGTTTTCTTAATGGGAAAATGTTACTGCATTGGGACTTTTGAATTTTGCATATACATTCATATTAATTCTAGAATATTTGTGATTGAAAATGGCATATACGGGTCCATGTTTTGGTATAGCCCAATATAACGATTTAGACAGGTTCTTCAACCAAATCGGTTATAATTAGTTATTGGTTTTAACTGAGTGTCAAATCTTTCTACAAATCATTACCCTATAAGCGTTCCTATTCCAAAATCTTGTTGTACAGTGTGATCGAAAATTTATAATCAACGTACGGTCAGCAGTGTTGTCCGATCACCAGCAAAATTTACAGAATTAGCGTTACCAGTTATGAATGTTGGGTGGTTGGTCTTTAATCTCATATCGATTACATCAATGCATGCGAAAGGATGTGGGAGATATACTAACATTTTAAAGGGGTTCGTCAATCTTCCTATACTCAGGATCCAGCTCCAAAGAAAGTTAAAGTTCAGTGGTTGTTCAGTAATTAAAATCTTCTTGTAGTTCCTCTTTAAACATAATGCAATACTAACTACATTCTAAATATCATCATTAACAAAACCTAAAGAAAAGTAATAAATATTGTCAAGAATGTGAATAACATATGTTTCAAACGCCATTCTCAAATTATTTCCACCCTCTTTCAAACATATGGCAATTTTCGCGTGTTTACTTGTTAAACGTTTATAAGTGGTTATGTTTACATAAATATTTGTATAACTTTTGATTTATTTTGTCGAAATATAATATACCATTCAAACCATCCAGACCAACACACAAGACACACACACATACGTACGAACGACCAGTGACACATTTATGAGTTAACAAAAATGGCAAGGCAGGAAACAATAGTAGCTGTTAAATTTGTTGGCCATTTGCATAAAACGATTCATACCTGCTGATTCATGGCTATAATGTTAAATTTTGTGCAAATCAACGACTAAATATCACAATACTAAATACATATATATTATTTTTTGGGTGGTTTATTGCTTATACTTTTTTTCTGGCAATGGCCTGGCCGCGTCAGAGTACAAGTGACAATCATTTTCATAAGGAATAAATTTACATTTTATTTTTAATGCGATTTTTATGTGGAAATTTAAAATTTATGGTTTTAAGAATAACACTTATGTTAAAAATATGAAAAAAGGATGGTTTGTGTTGTAGAAATATATTATAATTTTAAACATTTTTTAGTGGTCAGAAAAGCGCTGGCTGTAAATAAAAATTGAAAGCTTTTGTTTAAATTATTTTAGATTTAATTAAAAAAATAAATGTGAAAAGTGGAAGGCAATGATCACTTGCATGAACATTAACCGATCATCATCTAAACAGTCTTTCTAAGTATTTGGTCAGATTCTCTTCATCGTGTAAAATATGTGATATTCTCCATATGATAATGGCCTCTAGAGCGACTAGCAAGTCGGACAGAAATAATATTATCGGTTTATTGCTCCCCTAAATATCAATCATCTCATCATCATCGAAATTTATAGACGTCGTCCTTCATGTACAATTTCAAAGCGATCAGCGCGACATTTCCGCCATCTAGTGGGTTAATAGTAATAATAAATAATATCATAATACCTTTAAATATGTAAGTATATTTCCCACATCCGAGTACATACAACAATATAATTGGTATCAATTTAAAGGTCAACCACTCCTCTTGGATATACTATCAACTTCTTTGTCCTTCGGGAGTAAATATCAACGCCCAGAATACAAATTTAGTAATCTTTCACACAAAAGTCTGGATACATATGACCCGCTAAATATTGACCGATCGTAATCGAAACAGTCATGCTTATCCTATTGCCAGTTTTCCTTCCTGATGTAAAATTTCGTGGTGTTCGAGACAATATTTATGGCCTCTAGATCGACCAGAAAAAGAGACAAAAAATGTTTGTCCATTTCATCCATTAAATATTAACAGTTCTTTATCAGAAACAATAGACATTTTGACAGACGGACGAACGGACACACATTTCTAGATCGATTCAGCAAGTCGACATCGGTATACTTAAAGGTGGGTCTAGTTCCAATATTTCGCGACGTTACAAACTCTAGGGTTGACCAAAGTTATAATAACCTAAAAACATAGTTGTGTAGGATGTAAAAAGTCCAAACTTATTGTTTTGGAAATTCCTTAAGAAATATTCCAAAAAAATCCACACTTTTTATATCCTTCACCACACTGTGGTACAGGGTATTTTGTCTTTGTACATATGTTTGGCCCAAGGACGAACCCTATTGAAATTGGGATTTTAGATATAGCTCCCATATATAGTTTCGTCCGATTTCATTTAAATGGTGCACCAAAGTCCCTATATACCTTTCGATTTGCACCAAATTTGGCATAACGTACTGAATTGACTAGAATGATGTCAGTCAAGTTTCGAGAAAATCGGTCCAGATTTAGAGATAGCTCCCATATATAGTTTCGTCCGATTTCATGTAAATGGTGCACCAAAGTCCCTATTTATCCTTCGATTTGCACGAAATTTGGCGTAACGTATTGAATTGAGCCTACAATGATGTCTGCCAAGTTTCGTGAAAATCGGGCCAGATTTAAATATAGCTCCCATATACAGTTTCGCCCGATTTCATGTAAATGGTGCACCAAAGTCCCTATTCATCTTTCGATTTGCACGGAATTTGACATACTGTACTGAATTGAGCCTAGAGTGATATCTGCCATTTTTCGAGAAAATCTGTCCAGATTCAGATATAGCTCCCATATATATTTTCGTTCGATTTAATGTAAAAGGTGCACCAAAGTCTACATATACATTTTAATTTACACGAAATTTGGCATAACGAACTGAATTGAGCCTAGAGTGATCTCTGCTATGTTTCGTGAGAATCGGTCCATATTTAGATATATTTTCGTCCGATTTAATGTAAATGGTGCACCAAAGTCTACATATATCATTCGATTTGCACGAAATTTTGCACAGCGTACTGAATTTAGTCCAGTATGTTGTGTGCCAAGTTTCCTAAAAATCGTTTGAAATTTAGATATAGCTTCCTTTTATTAAAGGTTGATTTTAAGTAATTGACTCACCAAGGAACCAATAGGCTGATAGGAGCAAAACGTACTGAAATTACTATAACGGAACCTTTGCCAAGTTTCGTTGAAAACGCTTCATATTTGGATATAGCTTCAATATATATTTTCGCCCGACGTTAAGTAAATGGTGCATCAATCTCTCATGCTTGCCAGATTGACATGAAATTTACATAGACATAGACCAACGGATGTCCTATTTATATTTGTCGTATTTGAAGTCGATTTACACCCTTTTGTCACATTGTAACAAACGAATGACATGTTTATGGATAGATCTAGGTAGATTCACATTTAGATAAATATCACATATTTTATTTCATCCAATTTCATGTTAATAGTCCGGTTTTATATACCCATAGTGGTATAGTCGGCCCCGCCCGATTTTACTACTTTCCTTACTGGTTTGTTTTGCAGTGCTTTATGAACAATAATTAGCAAATACACGCTTATTTAAATTTTAGCCTTAATATTTAAAAAAAGGCTAGTAGCAGTGATAATCTGTATAAGATAATTAAAAACACAGCTTTTCTTATAGCAACTATTTTAAAAGTAACAAGGTTTGTTTTTTATAGTCACTTAAGAACTATGCATTTAAATTCCCATTAATTGTTTTGTATATATGTTTAGTACTTGTTGTTGTAGTCCTTAAATAATTTTCAATAATTATTGTTGTTACTGTCCTTCCACAATTTTGTTCAAAATTATTTTTAACATATTTTAATATCACTCTTCGACAAACAACACATTCCTATTTAATGAACCTAATAGAAAGCTTGTAATATTATTTATTATACTATTTATTAATTCATTACGATTTCGCAGACAAAAACTTTGACCTGTTACATAGTATACTCGTATGGTGCAGTTAATGTTATGCTACTAACAACTAGCCAACTGTTTATGACAGCATTAGCCACTTGTTGTTTTGTTTTTGTTTACTTGGGATTATGGACTTCTAGCTTAGATTACCAGCTTTTTTTGTTCATAAACTTTAGTTGGAGTGGTAACTAAACTAAAATGTTGGCTCTTTGCCCAATGCCACAGACGTCAGTTGCCGTAACCTCAAGTGTTGCCAGAAAGTAGTTGCACAGAACCGCAAAAAAAATTCAGTTCAGTTTTTTCTATTGCCTTCACATTGCCTACCGTAGGCAAAGAATCGTGTGTATTGGAATGTGTTTGAAAATTTTGTTTTTTTGAGGAAAAAAAGAAACAATTATGTACCCTGAATTGTTTTCCCTGTAATTTAGTGCACTTCGTACTGCTTCAGTTTCATTAATATTTAATAGTAAACTATGTACCTGCTAAAGTTTAACAAAACACAAAAGCTTACAAGGTTTTCAAAGTTTGTTGTTTTTATAAAAATTTTTACATTAAGGAAATGGATTTTAGATTTTGTATAATGTAATCGATAACAGGATATAACAGCAACTACTACAAACGCTTCTTTTTTCCAGCAGAATTTTATGCGGAAAAGGAAATTAACTAGCATGGATTTTTAGAATCATTTTAAGAGGACCATTTCGTTTACAATACTTTGAAATTTCAATTCGAGACCCCATAAAAAGTATATATTTAGGATCACAATAGAATTCTGTATCGATTCAGCAATATCCGTGTATCATCAGTAAAATATCGCAATATTTGAAATTTTATGCACTCTTTGCTACTGAGCCTAGATATTTGATTTCGGTATTGTCCTCATAAAGCCGACAAGACTGGTCTTAGTGACGTTTTAATCTTTTAAAAAAAAGTTTCTGAGGATCAAAAGTGATAGATGTTTGAAATAACTTTATGCGTGCACTTTTAGCATCGATTTTTTAAAAGCAATTTTAAGAATGATCTGGAAAAATAGCCTCTATATGAAAGAGGAATGGTGACCTATGGATATGGGAGAAATATTTTGTATGTATTACTTTATGATTCATTCTAATGTGGCTCAGTATTACTATTATTACGATTGGTGATATCGCAAAATGTTGCCCGACCTCCGAATTTTGTTTAGCGGAAAATTAAACTTCATATGGTAGTGGTGGATTTTTATACCCTTCACCACAATGTGGTGCAGGGTATTATGTCTTGGTGCATATGTTTGCAACAGGCAAAAGGAATCGATATAGACCCATGGTTCCTTTTGAGAATATGCATATAATCACTTTCTGAGTCGATTTATGCATGTCCGTCCGTCTGTTGATGTTAAATTGTGCAGGTCGCAGTTATGATCCGATTTGGATGATATTTGGCACAGTTCACTTATTTGACCCAAGGACGAACCCTATTGAAATTGGGAAAAATCGGTCCAGATTTAGATATAGCTATATATTGATATAGCATATATATTTTCGTCCGATTTTAGGTAAATTGTGTACCAAAGTCCCTATACATTTTTCGATTTGCACGAAATTTGGTATAATCTACTGAATTGGGTCTAGAATGATGTGTGCTAAGTTTGGTGAAAATCGGTTCAGATTTATATATAGCTCCCACATATAGTTTCTCCCGATTTTAGGTAAATGGTGCACCAAAGTCCCTGAAAATCATTTGATTTGCACGAATTTTGGCATAGCGTATTGAATTAAGTCTAGAATGACGTGTGCTAAGTTTCGTGAAAATCGGTTTAGATTTAGATATAGCTTCTCCCTATTTTAGGTAAATGGTGCCCCAAAGTTCCTGCAAATCTTTTGATTGGAAAGAATTTTGGCATAGCGTACTAAATTAAGTCTAGAATGATGTGTACACCTCCTATATATATTTTCGTCCGATTTTAAGTAAATTGTGCACTAAAGATCCATAGCATGGCTGATTGACACAACGTACTGAAGTTAATTTAAACTAATCTCTGGCAGGTTTGCTTGAAATCGATTCCATATAAAATTTCGACTTATTTATGTTAATTGTACACCAAATAATCTATGGGTGTCTGATTGAGATAAAATTTTGAACAGTGCAGCGACGTCTTTTCGCATACATATGTAGAATATACCCAAAGTGGTGAAGGGTATCATATAGTCGGCCCCGTCCGACTTTACTACTTTCCTTACTGGTTAAGAATACTTTTATAGGAACTATCACAAAAATCGCTATTTTCAATCAAATGAGTAAGGCATATTTTTCATTTAGATATATTTTTCTGTATATGTAACCTGGTTCGTTTCCTATTTACTCATCCTTTACAATACGCTACAAGCAAATGGTGCTGGCACCGTACACCTCGGCGATGCTGTGTTGTGCTGTGCATGCAAAACAGTTGCTAATTGAATATGTATTTGAGTGTACCCTGATGTAGTTGTCGTAAATTTCCTCAAATGTGCTCAAAATATTAGGCAACCAAAAATTTATTTGGCACCATGCCGACTACATAATGTTGTTTCTGTTCGAATTTATGCTGCCTACATTTTGGCACAAGTTTCTTGTGGGAAAACTCATAAAACACAATTTACAAAATTATTTTTGTTATATTTTTCGGTCAGATAACAAGTAAAACTGCTATAGTCTGTTGTTTGCTTAGATAACTAGTGAGAATGTAACTCCTCCCCTGTATTTTTTATATTTAAAAAACATTTTCTGTTGTAATTTTCATATAATTGAAAAATTTAAAGGATTCACGACCCTATAAAAAATATTTATTGTGGATGACTTTTATTTACATCTTTTTTTTTGAAATTAGCTTAATTTTAGTTAAATATTACCAATTATAATTTATATAGAGAAAGGTGTAATCTTTCAACACCCTAATAATTTTTTAGTAATTGATGATGTCTCTACTGTTTCTTTAAATAATTTAATATAAACCTTAAAAACTTTTCTCTCAAAACTGTTAAACAGAAAATTGTAAACCTTAACGTTTGGATGTGAAGGTCGTTTGTTGGAAGTAAACGTACTATTTGATTTAAAAAAAAAATTATTTATTTAACAGAACAATTTCCATATATACAAACGTTCGATATGTGTGTAAACAATTTGCATGTTTATTTACATACAATCATATACTATCTCAATTTTCAATAATACATATGTAATACTTATATGCCAGTAGAATAGCTACATATGTATATTTCCATCTGAACACCTTTTGGTATATAAATAGTGTACACATAAACAAACATGTGTAGATACGTATACAGCAAAATATTTTTAAGTTTGGTATATCCACATATATATGTGGAATATTGTGCAATAACGGTATGTTTTTTACTACAAACGTTGATGTAATAGAAAAGAAAAATGTACATATGTATGTATGTATGTATGCTAGCATTGCCCTTGTATTCCATGTAAGACCAACATATAAGTATTGTACATAAACATATTGTACATAGACAACTAATTGTTTATAGTATAGAACGACGTCGAACAACATTCACTACATACATTACAAAAAAATTACTACATATAAAAAAATAACAAATTGATAGAAAAATACTAAACAAAAAATGCAGCATGTTACATTCAAATGCAAAACAGACAGAGTTGCCATAACCACAAATAAACGAAAATCCTGCCCGCAGAAACTACCCAGTCGCAGAATTATTTTGATATCTTTATCAATTTCAAAAAATGGCAACTCCACTATAAAATTCTTATGCTTAACAATATGCATTTGTGCTTCAGTACAGATATACAATTGCCAAATAGAATACCTTAATAAAACTTATATTGAAACATAAAAACATTTTGTTTTCACATTTGTAAACAAATGTTCTACCATTTGCTCGACTATCATTCGTTCATCTTTGTTTTACCCTTAGGAAAAATCTCACTTTCAATTGAATGATGTTTGGTAAAACAAAATTTATTGTTTTTTTACTTTATTTATTAAAGATAAAAAATATACAAAATGTAAATGTAAAAAAAAAAACAGAAACCAGTGAGCGGAGCAGTATAGTCGGACGGGGCCGACCATACGATACCCTACACAACTACCACGGAACTCAAATTTTCTGCGGATGTTTATTTCGAGACTGGGCAATATTTCGTGATATTTGCACCCTCTTGCCCGATTAGAGGTAAACAGCACCTCTTCCTCACACTGACATATTTTCCGAATATTACGAGTATTCAGTACAGCTATTGTCCAGATTCTCTTCACCGTGGGTTGTGTTGTGATGTTCGGCTTTCATTTGAGGTCTATAGATCGACTCGAAAATAACACAAAAAATTAAGTTTTCGGTCCACTTCATTCCAAAATTATTATCTGATCATCACCGAAAATTATAGGCGTTGTCCTTGACCATAACTGGAACCTCATGGAACATTTCAAAGCGATCAGCGCTATAGTTCCGCTCTCCAGAGTGATAATGGGTTACTAAATAATATACGAATACGAAGATACCTGTAAATATTTAGGTGTAACTCCCACATCCGAGCACATACAACAATATAATTGGTCTTAATTTAAAGGCCAACCACTGCTCTTGAATATAATATCAACTTCTCGGGTCTATGTCCTTCAGGGGTAAATATATACGCTATAGAATACAAATTTTGTCATTTTTCACACAAAAGTCAGGGTCCATTTGACCCGCTAAATATTGACCGATCTCTCCCCAAACAGGCATGCTTATTCTTCTCTCTCAAAATTTCACGATGTTCGGACCATTGTTGCGGCCTCTGGAGCGATCAGAAAAACCGAGAAAAATTTAGTATTTGGTCCATTTCATCCCCTAAATATTATCCGATCTTTCGCAAAAACAATAGGGGTCTTCATTGGCCAGAACCCATCCTACATGCAAAATATCGTGAAGATTGGTCCATAACTGTGGCCTGTATCGTGTTTACAAATTATAATGAACAGACGGACGGACGGACGGACACACATGTCTAGATCGACTCAGCTAGTCGAGATATGACGATCGGTATACTTAAAGGTGGGTCTAGGACCAATATTTCGCGGCCTTACAAACTTTTGGGACTGCACAAAGCTATAATACCCTGACAACATAGTTGTGTAGGGTATAAAAAACAAACCATATTATTCATTAGCATGGATCAACAAGTCTAAATATATAGATTTTTACCGGTGTTATATGTTTGGATAGGTATTTTTCGATTGATGGTTATGTATACTCCAGATAAAGGTAATCATTTCAGAAGTGAGGATGCTTAATAACTATATGAGACGGTCATTCTAGTAGACACATTGTAAATTGACTGATAATTTCTTTTCTGAGAAAATGAAGTGGGACCTTTATATGAGAGTTATGTCAAAAATTAACCTATATTGAAAATTCCAATTCCGATGAATACGGCATAGCCAAAACCTCACACACAAGCATCGGTGTGGAAGCTGGTGTGTAACCATGGTGCAAAATCCATGTTGGTTATCCAAAATTCCGCATAACTTCAGGGTAGTATTCCTCATTGATCATTGGAAACTTGTGACAAGAATTGCAGTCGAAGAAAGCTGTGAAGGCCTTCACATTTGATCGAATTCGACGTTCTTGGCCCTTCTGGACGTTTCCATTGAACGTTGCATTGAATGTCACAGTCAAACACCCATGATCTTCTTTAAAGGTTCATATGAATGTGTGAACCAATTCGATATAGGGGGTTCATTTTCTAAAAAAAATTATATTCGGATCTAAGTTAAATGTAAATTAAATGCACTAGTGCAATATATTATGTAAGTTAATAATTCGCTTTTAGGATTAACCGATCGTCATAACTACTATATTCTACTAACTTTAGAGAGATAAATCTGATTACTTCTCCAAAGTAGAATAAAATAATTGTCATACGCATACATCTTTTTCTTTCCTACATTCCAATTCCCACACCCCAGCGAATCGGAAACCTGCCAATTTCCTTACCAATTAAAATGATTCAAACGACCCATACAAAAATAATCCTTCCATTCTGTATCGTAATCTCAACTCAACGTCTGTAAAATTCCATTATTAAGACAATTTTTACAAAGGATTATTTTTCTTACCATTTCTACGTTTAATTTGCCAGTATTTTTACAATTAAAACCTTTATTAAATTCTGAAACATTTGCGGAAATCTTCTTTTCATAAATTATCATAATTAATTATTAAAATGGATTCCGTAAAGTGTCGTGGCACACAAATTGACAACGGCTGTGCGTCACCTTTTCTGCCAACTCGTTCTCCATTTTACATTCCGATTGTAAAATATGGATTTCAAAATTGCTGAATTGGCCCGATCATATAAACATAGCGTGGAAAAGAAATAAGAACATGTATTTGCATGTTCGTTGACTATCCAAATTGAATAAAAAATACCCAAAGGGGGCGAAACCTTTATATGAGGGCTATGTCAAAACATAGACCAATATCAACAATTTTCTGTAAATATCTTACTTGCACTTCAAGAAACCGGAATATTTCCTTCAAAATACTGAAAATAGGCGAGATACTTTCCATGGGGGCAAGATCAACACATGGACCTTTATTAACATTTGTCTGCAAGAAAATTCAGCAAAAAACTTTAAAATAACCAAAATGGCATTAATAATACATTATACGCAACATTTCAAAACTCCATGTTAAAAATTGTTATCTACATAGTGATTTCAATAGGCAGGGCTTAATCGACACATAATTTCAAAATATTTCGATGAATGGCAAATTTATTATATACCCATAAAAAATATTCTTAAAAATCAATACTTAAATCTTACAGAAAATATTCTTTAATAATAAATATCGATGTTTAAATCTGTAGGCAAATGTTCTTAAAAATCCACTCTCCTAGCTTTTTGAACTTCAAAAGAATTCTTCTTAAAATCCAAGCTTATAGTTCTGCTGGACACTTCAGTTATATTTAATCCATTGTGTATTCCACCCTGAAATCATTACAAATTCAGTCAGACACAGCTTGAAATGTATTTATCGCCCGTACCTGTTTATGGTCATTATAGCCCATAAATTTGCATTTGTACAGTTCAATTGATATGGATGTTAACCTGGTGTCCACCATCATATGTATACCACTTTCCATTCCCGTATATACAGATCCATATATCCAGATGCCATTACGCGCATTCGACTGGCTGGCCGGCCGACACAGCCTGTGCATTATTCAATAATGTTCGAATGGGGAATGGAATGCTGAATGCATATTGAATGTTGGCCAACTTGTCGTTTGTGAACGGATGGTGAAATAAGAATCCACATTGGCGGCTCGCATACACGCACATACGACCACACACCTATGTATAGTCAAGCGCAGAACATTACGATTGCTGGCTCGGACTGTTGTTAATTTAATAATTAATTGTATTTTCAGAAATGAAATAAAAACTGCCGCAGTCAACAATTGCAAATTAACTCGTTTATCACGGTTCCAACACGCACCGACAGACGTGGCACAATGATTATGCTGATTTCTCTGGAGTTATGGCAACAAATTTTCACGTTTGTATGTATGTCTGTTGGTAAGCTAAATAAATGGTTTATGAAAAGTGGGTAAAACGTTGATAGGAAATTTCGAAATGTGGCGGGATGTTTTTGTGTTTATTTATCGTATTCCCAAGGCCACTGGAGGATTTTTAAATAGAATAAAATTAAAGCTGTGGAAGGTTGTAAATACTTTTATAAACCCGTTTTATTTAAAAAGGATGTGAGTTGAACCGCGGTGAATTAATTTTCATCTTTAAATAAAAACACTGCTCCTGAGAAATATTTAAATGAAATGACATTTCAGTATTGAGAAATTTGTGTATTGACAAGTTTACCGTATGAGAGTTCAACCTATAATTCCGTAGTATATTAAGGCCAAGGACATCATTATGCAATAATTTCTAACCTAATATGCAATAGATAATGCGACCATCTGCATCCATATATTATACGACATCCGGGCTTTAATTCTTTGCAACACTAAGATATATCGTCTCTCATTAAGGATTACGATTTTGAAATAAATATGAATAAGTACACCGAAGATTATGTACTTATTCGATTTTAATGTATGTATTTATGCATATACGTATGTACATGCATGTTAGTATCAATATTACCAGAAGATCGCATTGTAGTACTGAAGTTGCCGCAATTTGGGATTCATGTTACTCATGATGTATTTGTTATCACTCGAAGAGGTGATCACAATTGAGAAACGACATCCAGTGATGTAGCCCTTGGAACTTCTTCCGTAGTTGCCATGCCAAGGACCAAATCTCAACGTCATTTATAAACTGTAAAGATAGAATTCTCGATAGCGATTTGGTTATGAAAACAATTTAGGATCCATAGTTTCGTAAGCGTGTTTTGTGATGGACATCGGTTGTAATGAAATAAACATAGGACTTTATTTTATAAAATTGTCTTACTTTTGAAATCTCATAGCAATGATATTTGTCTCTCATGTATTTATGTTATTTTAATATTGATAAATTTCACTATCTCCACGAACAATGTCTATTGAAAACATTTACATATATTCCCCGGTAACATTGGTGAACCATTGCATTTCCGACATCCATTGAAAATGTATTGAAAAGCAGCCAGACAAAATATTACCGAATAAATATTTATTTTTCATTGAGTAATCCATCGTTCTTTTTTCGAATAACCATGCAACACAGTCATAACAATACCACATTATTTCCTGTTATCTGGCAGGCATCGTCAATAGTCAATCATACAGGCGCCATTCAATACGGTTTGAATACATTTTGTAAATCCATAGGGTATGTAAAATTTGAATAAAATTGTATGTCCTTTCCTAGTAGGGGAGGAAATATATTTCATATAAATCGTGGTATTTCTTTTGAATGGATTTCACTACTAATGTGAAAATTGTAATGTCAAATATTGTGAGAGGAAGTATATTTCAAATTAAAATAAAAAGTAATTTCAGATACATTCTGAACATCATATGCCATGGATATGAGATGTAAATCGAACTAATTGGTCTCAGTTGTGAACATGTTTTATAAACAACAAATAAATTATTCAACAAGTTTTTATATCAAACTTGTAGAAAAAATCCCAAACTTTACAGATTTCCGTTAAGGAAGAAAGTTTATAAAAAACACTAATTTATGAAAGTACCATATATGTATGTGTAGTAATACACACCATCTACAATATGCATACTTATCCCCAAGTACACCTCATGTATAACATGGAATTTATGATGCTCATTATTTTTATGTCAAGAGCTTTTCATACCAACCACCGTCACATCATGATCATTATTATTACAGCCAACGGAATACATAACACACACATACATTGATGTTTTCCTTTGACGGGAGGAAAATGATACTCTAAAGTGAATTGAGTTATTAATAATTAATTGAAGATTTGCAGTTTAACACCTTGTACTCATCAAATGTAACAAAAAAAAAACATGTTTGCAAACACGGGTGAGAGTGCCTATTCTCTCACTTGAACATCAATGACATTCAATTTAAAATATTGAAAAATTCCTGCAGACAAAAATGCGGTAGCATCGTAATTAAAGTAAGTGATACATGTTTATGTGAATGGGGGAAATTACGCTTAATAATAATTGAATTGGAGTATAAAAATACAACAAATTTTGAAGTTTTTTCTTCAGTCAAACATCAAGGCAAAAAATGCATAACATAATAATATACATATTCATCGTATCCATTAAAGATATGTTTTAAGATGCTCGGTTTTTTCTAATACTTGACGTAGTTGTCCCAGTATCGTGGGCAGAAAATTCTGTCGTTATTCTTCTGGCTTTGGCCTTGCGCCAACTGCGCCTTTGCGCATAGTTTCAATTCTCAATGGTATCGAATTTAGGCTTATGGAGAAGTTCGGCTATGTACTTACACTGGTTATTTCCGCCATTAATTTATGTTACCATCCAAAAATACGAGATGAAAATTTAGGGCTTATTCGTTTTGAGAAAGAAAAATGGCTGGAGGGGGATACATTTATAATTTTCTGCATATTTCATCCTCCAAAAACCGGAACATTAAATTGCAGACTTGTTTGTTCATGGTTGAGCAGTCAACGGAAAATTCGGATAAGACCTTCAACTTCTGCAATGAAGTTGTTTATCGCTTCTGTACTAAAATCCGCCTAGAATAGCTAGAAAATACGCTAATTAACATCGATGGTTATTCCATATCCAATGACTATTCCAAAACTGCCTTCTGTTTTAATACAACAATATATATATATCATTCTAAACCTCTATTTTACATTCTACTAACTTTCGTTAATTATTCATTTAAGGGAACGCCACCCATTCTCGATTTTAACATTTCAAGATTTTCAATGGGCTGGTAAATCAATACCAATGCTTGTTAAGGTTTGTAACTTTGCACATATATATTTGAAGATTTAAAAGAGAAGAAAAATAATTTACAAAAATTTTTGTTATATATATATGGCGGGCATGATAACTCCTCTGAAACATCGGAATCCGAAAATTCCAACGGTGTTTACATGTCTGGCTCTCGTAACTAGGATTATTGACTTCGCTCTAAAATTAAGAAAATGGCATTTAAAATATTTTTGGAAAAATTTGACCAAAAAACAAGTTAAAAAATCACCGATTGGCTTTATCCTAGTTCATACGATAGCTATACACTCACAGAGAAACGTGTAAAAATTTGGAATCGATTGGGTTATTAGTTTTTGAGTTATCGTGCCCGCCATTCGCAAAAGAGAAAAACGCTTTTAAAGTTTGAGAAGCCCTTTAGCCGTCACTTGATGCTGACACAATAAATCGGCTATATTTTCAAGAGTTCTTGAGATTTTCACTTGAAATTTTTTAGGGACATTCTTGAATTAGTGTAGATTCGAATTAAATCAAAAAAAATTTTGACCCCGAGAATGGGGGGGGGTCCCCTTAAAATACAAAATAGATATGTTAATTTGTAAAATTTCACTTTCATAAGATATCCGTCAATTCTGTAAATTGTGACTGCTAAGTTCTCTCGGTCACTAGCGTTCTATGCTTTGGGTTATGCATCACAAATGTGTTGGTGTGGTGGCAAACATGAACACAGAGCAAGGATACTTTGTCCTTCTGTTACTCGTAGTTGCAAATTGAATGCAGCAATAAATTATCTGCATGAAAAAGTCTGTAAATGAAAGTTGCAAAAAGACAACAGTTGCGTTAAATGGATACAAATTAATTTGACCTGGAATTCTTGGAAGAAATGAATTTTAAATAGTTCTATTGTAAGAAAATGAAAATGAACGCACTTATACACACACAAACAGTTGTAAAATATGTCCTTAAACAATTTAAATAAGTGGGACATCTTAATGGATGGTTCGTTGTTTCTGATTATTGAGTGATGAAGCGAAGAAAGTATTTAAAGCGGGGGTCAGTGACCATCACTGAATTTTTATTTTTCATTCCATGAAGAGTCCAACTTTTACATTCGAATTTTTAAAGAAGCGCACACACATATCTATTTGATGTGTCAGACTGCAAATAATCCATTTTATGTGTTGTCTGATTCACAGCCACGAGTCCTTACGTTTGTAGGGAAGGTTGCGTCAAATGGAGCCATGACACTTTTAATATATACATATGTGTGAGTTTGTATACATATTTTTTTTATTTTAAAAGTACAATCTATTTGTCTACAGACAAGGGTCAAATAAATGCTGCTCTGTCATTGTCAGTGTTTGCCAATTAGAAGAATGTAAAGTGAAAGTGCATGCAGGTACCCGAACATGGATAAAGGTATCCGAATCTTAACAATGGCTGGTTATCAGCAATGAAATATTGAAGATTTGTTTAATAAAATGCAAATGTCATACAACGCCGAATTTCCCAACGAGAGTTGCTATTCATTGGAGGACAAGATATGATACTACATTGAAAATGTCAATTTTCTATCCTTTGAGAAAATGAACTACCACATAACAGCCATATAGGTTCGGACCTAACTATTTGAGGAATGTTGAAACCTTGGCATTTTTTTCATTCATTTTATTAACCAACATTTTCCAAAAATTGCCAAGAACCCGGAATACCTAACTAAAGGCATTTCAATTGGAAAATTTTCCCAGCACCATGGAAATATTTAAAATTTGTGCGACAATTTTAAAACATTGACCTAAATAAAAACCAGTGAGCGGAGCAGTATAGTCGGACGGGGCCGATCATATTATACCCTACACAACTTCTTCTAACTTTGTGTGGTTGTATATTCTGAGCTTGGGCACTATTTCTCGATATTTGCACCCTTTTGACCGATTGGGTTCAACAAATATTACTAATACTCAATAAACCCTTCTAATTACTTGTTCAGATTCCCTTCACCTTGGGTTGTGTTGTGATGTTCGGCTTTCAATTGTGTCCTATATATCGACTCGAAAAAACACAAACAAATTAAGTTTTCGGTCCACTGCATCCCAATATTATTATCTGATCATCACATGCGTTGTCCTTGATTATACCTGGATCCTCATTCAAAGCGATCAGCGCTAAACTTTTGGTAGTGGGTTATTAAATAATATTTTAATAGGTAAGCACCTGTAAATATTTAAGTGTAACTCCCACATCCGAGTACATACGACAATATAATTGGTATCGATTTAAAGGTCAACCACTTCTATCGGATATACTATCAACTTCTCGGGTTTATGTCCTTCAGTGGTAAATATATACGGCATAGATTACAAATTTTGTAATTTTTTACACAAAAGTCGGGGTCCATTCGACCCGCTAAATATTGATCAATCTTTATCAAAACAGGCATGCTTATTATGTAGTCCGATCCCGTTCTCCGTGCAAAATAATTGCGTAATTGCGGCCTCTGGAGCGACCAGAAAACCCGACAAAAATGAAGTATTTGGTCCATTTCATCCCCTAAATATTAACCGATCTTTACCATAGGGAACTTCATTGGCTAGAACCCATCCTACATGCAAAATTTCGTTAAGATTGGTCCATAACTGTGGCCTGTATCGTGTTTACAAATTATAATGGACAGACGGACGATCGGTATACCTGAAAGTGGGTCTAGGACCAATATTTCGCTGCGTTACAAACTTGTGGGGCTGCACAAAGCTATAATACCCTGACAACATAGTTGTGTAGGGTATAAAAATATCTTTTACCTGTTGAGATCCTGAAATATTTTATTACTTGGAAAATGATATGAAATCTATATTGAAAATATTCTTTAAAGATCTTTCCAATGAACTACCAATCAGAAACTAGAATATCATGTTTTGATTTTACTTCTAATCGGTTCGATTTCATGTAAGTTGTGCATCGATTGACCCGACAACTGCATTCCGAGTTATGACTAGAATGACGTTTGTATACGGAATGCTTAATAACAGTCTCTTAACAAAATATAGTCACTTCGTTTGTAAACTGTGCCTAGAACTATCAAAATACCTATTAAGGTGCTGAAGAACATAACATTCCAAACTTCTCAGTATATATACCTTTTATACATACTCCTAAATATCCTAGAATTCCTTTCCGAAATCATGCTGTGCCTTCACTTCACTGTTGAGCACATCATCATTCCAGCACAAATGAAAAATCGTATTCAGTAACCTTAAACATTAACTTTTTTCCAACAATGATGTCGAAGTGGGGTTATGGCAAAGCCAGTGTCAAATTTACTTTACTCACACTTGTGATTTTCAGAACGAACACAAAAAACTTTTTTTGGATAAAAAAAGTAAATGGAAAAAGGTCATCAACGTACAACAGGAAGTTATGTCGCATTCATATTCATAAATCATTAGGTAAATTGATGCAGACCAGAAAACAACGTCATCAGCATTAAACTTCCACCAACCTTGAATGCAGACATACTCACACACACACCGATAAATACGTATTAAAAACATTTTGTTTGCTATAACCCTTTGGCGGTAGAGTGTGTCTGTGAAGTATTACAATGGAATTTTGATGCAAATTTAATACCACAAAGTTATAAAAATATTCATAATTGAAATAAAATATACTCATACATACATCTGTATATGAATGCAGCATTTAAATGTCATTAGTTAGCAAATTTGATAAACAAATAAAAATCAAGAGGAATTAAATACTTTTCAGCCTTGCAATAAAAATTAAATAATTTGTGGGAGAGTGGAAAAAGTTGTTTAAACCTTTAATGCTTTTTTTTAGAATAGATTGAGATGGTTAAGATAAAAATGTCCAAATAACTAATATTTGAATAATAAATTTTTAAGTGTATATTATACTCTCTACTGAATTTTTCTTTTAAACTAATCAAAAACATTTAGTTCTGTCAAAAGTTCGTAGAAAACTTGTCCCATAAGATTTCAGGGACTGTAATGTTTGTATTTACAGCTTTTGGTATATTGAAATGTTTTTAAATTTGATATTTCATTATATTTTAATATATTATTATACATACCCCACACTACACTATGTGTCCGTGTATTATACATTTGTGCTTTTGTTTTTTAAACAAAAGAAGGCTGGATATACCCATATTTACTTTTATGGATATAGATAGAATCGAAGTCAATATATGCATATATGTCCGATTGTATATCAAACAATGTACACGTTGCATTTGTTATCCAATTTCGATGACATTTGGCACAACTCATTAAAAAGGTCAAGGGATGAACACGATTGAATATACTCCAAATTCAGTTAAGTCACCATATCTTATTTCGAGTTAATGGCACGTGATATCCGCATGAGTCGCTAATGGCGTGTACTAAATACCATTACGATAGCTTTTAGAAATTGTGTGTCAATGTTGCTAAAATTTTTCGAACGACTTTACAAAAACTCTATGTTTTCCGATTGGCTCAAAATTTAACATAGACTTCCGAATTAAGTTTACAATAAGACGCATAGGATTCAGTGTTATTTTTCTATTTACATAATCGCAATTTTATTTTTTATTTTTATTAAATAAATTTACAGTTATATGACTGGGTTACTAGACAGGTAGTTCATTTGTAGCCCCAGTCGAATTGGTCATGGTTACTGTACTCCTTCCATGGTCATCCATTGATATTTCTGCATATGCCTTTGGATTTAATTTTTTTTTTTTGCATATTGATAAAATTCGTTCTTCTCATTAAACCGTTTTAATTGAGCAGTTGGCTACAGCTTGTAATCACAGTTTGACAACCATTAACCATTTTGTGGTTTGCTACAAATCAATTAATTTTAAATTGGCCACAAACACTTCTCTTTGACAAACATTCACTTTTTATTAGGATTTAACCACAAATTATTACAAATTAATTATTTATTATCGTTGTGTTTTATATTTTGTCAGCGAAATGTAAAAAAAGTGAGAAATAGAAAATGTGAAGAATTTACTAACACCAATTTGAAATTATTTATGTTGGAAATGTATTTCAAATGAGACTACAATAAGCTTTCACGGAAATCATCGGAAACTCTTTATTGATCGTTAATGGAAAAATTTAAAGCAGCGGTTCATTTACGATGATAAATATCTCGTTGTATATCAAAACTTCTTTTTAGAGAATATAGTGTTTTGAAAGGCAAAAGGACATCATTACGATAACCAGAAGGAATTCCCAAACCATCGGAGGGGTTTCCTATAACACATAGAAGATTATGTGGTTTGTTTATAGGAGACCAAATGGTCTTTCTATAGAAAATCAGGTGGATCTTGATGAAGTCAAGTGGGTATACATAACAAAATCTATTCCTACTCGTTTTTTTGGAATGGCCCATTATAAGGGTTTCAGGCTTATAAAGAACAAAAAACAAGCCAGCCAAGCATCACAAACGACTGATTGGATCCTTGAAATTCATGAAAATTATCCTATTGAGGCCCATTTCTACATTGGTGGCTATGTATACAAATTATATAATCACATTTGGGACTCAGGGAACCTAACGTGTGACTGTGACATTGCCCAAACGAGTTTTTTGGAAATGTATAGTTTTTATCTGAACAAATGTTTACATTCATTTTATCTCTCAAAAAGGCTAATACAATTGGCCAAAAAGATATTCATATTAAAATCTTGCAACAAGAAAGATAATATGGAAAAAGAGATCATGAGGCTTTAGTGGAAGAGCGGAACGCCTTTCTATATAACACCATTTGGTATTATTTTGGAGAACCAGAGAGCCTCTTATAGAAAACTGGAAGAATATATTTTTTATATTAGATATTGTTGCAAAACACCAATACGAATCTTAGAAAAAAACATTAAATACATTCGCCCTCATAATGAGTACCATAAATTATTCAAAATTATCACGACCTATTTAATCTTCAATTGTAAAACCCGTCATGTCTTGCCTAGAAATCCGAAATATTTCTCTTGAAGAAGACCAGAATTATAGAACGTCATCTATAACGACCATAATGCCTTTCTATAGAATACCCTTAAATTTTCTGATAGAAACCGTGAAGATCGTTTTCTATCAGAAAATTTCTCTTTCAAGATCGGAAACACGTGCTTGTAAAAGACGTGTAGGAACCCTATTGCCTTTTTTTGACATTTTCTCATACTAAACGTCAAGATATCCAGAATGTATTCTTATAGAAGTACGGTAGGGCTTTGTCTTCAAAGACGCCATGTAGAACTCCACTTCTAATTCCTTTAGGAGACAAATGCATATGCTTCAAGTATACCAGCTAATATGATCGATTCGCAAGGGTCAAGAAACATAAGTAATTCCTTCTTGCTATGTTTTCGTTAGACTGGACGAATGCTCAAAAAAATCTTTCCACAATTTGCAATTCTATGAAAGTTAAACATACACATAGACAATAGTTCCGTTCTAGAACCTAAAAGAATCTACTCATTTTACATGCTTTGCAACTTTTTACTCGAAAACCGTTCCTCAATCCACAAGACTGGTAAAACATTGAATCAAATTTAAGAGAGCACAAAACAAAATGTCGTTCTCTTTGGCCGAGTAAAAATGGTAAACCGGAATGCCTGCTTCTGATTGGCTGTTATGTTGTTTTTGAAGTATTGCCATCTAATTTTGGCATATTTACTAGATTTTCGTTCCTGAACTTTTCAAATTATTTTGTACTCTGAGAGCAATTTTGAAATGTTTCCCTTTTACTAGATTTACTATTAAAAAAGTACTGGAACAGACCAAATATATGCTATGTACGTGAGTACATACCCTGCAGGAAATGTGGGGTATTGTATCGCTTATATCAACTATAGAAGCATTGGTTATGTTAACAGTAATCTGAGCATGGTTATGATTCTTCTTATCTCACTTTTATAACAAATAATTTTGGCGGCATTAGGCAGGCATTTTGTTAAAATAGTTTAAAGTGATAAAAGGTAATTGGACACTTTTTCAAATTAATTGGTGAGACTAAATTGGAGCAAAAGGAATTATAAAATATTTACTAGGGACTTATGTGACCTTGTGTCTATATCTACAAATTTCTGACTTACCACTGACCATGTCACTAGTTCATTCTCAATGACAAACACATGTTAAATGTCAATAGTAAAAATCATTGTATTAGGTATAAAAGCATTGTATTGGTGACAATGGCAATAGTAAGACAGCAGTGATTTACTATAGACAATTCCTACAGGGCATGTACATACTTCACACAACGAATTTTCGAATGCCATAGACAGCATATCATTGCTCCATGACAAACTCAAAGGTGTTTTGAATATGAAGCCATTGTACCGCAAACTGACATTGAGGAAGAGAGAAGGCGATACGAATTGAGGGGAATGAAGTCAACTTTCGTGCATTATGGCTGTTTATGAAAATGAAAGGTAAATGCCTAATAACCCAAAGTGCTAAACAGCAAAAGCATGTTAATTATTTAATGACGCACCAAATTACACTAAACAGAGGCAAAACATGAAATGACGGCTAGGACATATTGAGCGTTGATGATATGGCATGGCAAACGAAATTAAGATTGACATTCAGTGTGACATTGCGCTTCAATTACTCTAAGCCAAACAGAAAACTACATTTGGAAAGTTTTGTGGAGTTATAAAAATGATCAGAGTAAAAAGGTACCAAATAGCGTGTTAATGAATTTGCAGCCATGTCCTATGTTGTCACTAAAAACAGTCTTCATGATAAATTATAATAATGGTAGACAAACCATCAGTCAAATAAAATAATGTTTCTATAAAAAATCATATTCTAATTGTTCACCGGTTAGACAAAAATGTAAAAGTACTCCTAAATAATAGTTTTAGGCTTTAAAATTTCAAATTAAATTAAAACATTATCAGTTTCAATTTCGTGGAAATTATTATATATATCACCTGCAATGGTCTAACGCCACAAACTCAATTATTTGTTCGTTATCACTAAAATTACTCATAAATAGAATATATGACAAACATTTTGTACAGCCAGTGGGATTACTGCGTTAATTTTATTATTTGTACACATCTAAAGCGGGGCTAAGTGGATTTTAACGAGGTTATGACAGACACTAAGCCTTATATAATTATTGTTTAGCGGTTGATTGTTTGGTAATTAATATTTTCCATAATAATTTACATTGTATTGAACATTTACACAATAGAAAGAGATTATCATAAAATTATACAAAGTGTTTTAATTAAAAACAAACAAAAATCTGGAAATGAAGTATTTGAAAATCAGACTACCGAAAATGGAGTAGATATTTTAATAATGTCTGAGGTCTCTATTATTTGAAAATGCAATCCGTGCTATACCATAGATCTTAATTTTAAAGCTCTTCGATTTGTGGCACGAACGATGAAAAGGTCCGAAACGTTTCCCCTATCACTGCTTATGTGGCACGTAGTGCCGAATTGTTGAAGTAAACGTCGGATCAATAACATCCAATTTCGACCATATATAATATATAATACATAAAATGCTTTCGAACAATATGATAAAACATCGAACGAACAACTTTGGTTCATAACCAATTTTATTGATGCATTTGCATGCATGACCCCTGCAACAACAATAACGACAACTGTAGAAGCGACATCAGAGGGCTAAGTTAATGTTTGGGATTAAATGTTGGGATGGCTGGGTTTGTTGGTTGCGGACATTTATATTTCATATCGCTGCCATAATATTTTTACACCAGTCCATTGGGCAATATTCTCGGCGAGCATAAGAGATCAGCAATAAATTGCCGCTGTTGAGTTGATGTCAATGATATCCATCCTTTCGAGTTGATTGCATCGTACTTGTGTCCTTTCAACATATGTTAGTATGTACAACACACACACACAAACATATCCCTACACCATATGAGTGTATTGTAATGTTAAGCGATATCATTTGAAAATGTTGGCATTGTTTGCCAATGTGTGTATGGTGATGTGTGCGTGTGTGGGGAGTTGCAGTGTTGTATTGCAAAAATGCAGTTAATTTAAAAGCATTTTTGCTCCATTGGATGCGGTATTCGGCGGGTTGCACAATGACGCACACACACACACCCATCATATTGGGTAATAAATAAAATAATGCCCTTTTGGGAATGAATGACATAACTTTGAGGTCAATAAAATATTACAGCACTTGTACGTTTTATATAACAGGTAAATATATTAATGTGTATACGCGCTATGCAATTGACCTTTTAATTTATCAATATGGACCAAAAAATTAAAATTCCGCAACTTTTATATTATTTTTGTTAATTTTTGGGAAAAAAATAAAAAAAAAACGTAAGGCAATGATTATAGGTATATATCTTAATATATAAAAAAGCTTAGTTATAAGTGAGTGACTGACAGATAATCCCCCAGACGAAACGACTGAAGCCTTCAATTTTGAGTGTTGGATGTCGTTGGATGTATGCGTGAAGTAAAGCTGGATTTTTGAAAAATCGAACTAGAAAGGTAGAAAAATACTAATACATTTTTTACCGAACAACCAAAAAGAACAAAACAGTTTATGGTATTATTTATAATGGTACTATTTGCATTGGACCATCGGGTGGATCTGGAAAATAGTACACTTTCTGAAATATGAAAATTAGTGTGTTGTACTTGATTTAGTAGAATTCGAGCATCAACGTTTCTTAAATCTTTGTTTGAAATGAATGATGAATACGATCTGAAATTTTTTTTAAAACAATGGAGTTTCATGTAATTCATGTATAAGTTTATTATTTATTGTGTAGGTAAATCAATGTTTATGTATTTTAACCATAAAATATAAAGCGGTTTTTAAAGATCCGAAGGATGTAGCGGGCAAATGTTACTATTTTATAAAGTCGATGCCTATTGGCATATTTTAGAAAATCATTTTCAAGAATCTAAGCCTATTGCTAGCTTTAGAAAAAAAAAATATAATCTATATATATACGATTGAAGAGACCAAATCTAGAAAATCTGACAATTGCTTTAACTAATAATTCAACTTTCAAAATTTTTTTCCTTTTACTTGCTTTGTAATCCATAAAAAACTTAACAAAGAGTATTTTATTTATTTAATGATTGCCTTCGGTAAAATTAGTCGTTATTTACAGAATGTACCTTTTAGCGGTATTCTGTATTCCTGCTGTTGACTGTACATCATATTAACCCATTTATGTTTTTCTTTTGTCCTTTTCATTTTGGACGACGACTTGTTGAAAATAACAATTCCCTATAGCTGGCTAGACCTCATTCCATCCACAGCAACATCTACTAACTTCAGTTTTTTTTTAGTTTCGAGGTTGTCTATTTTGTTTGGTTTGTTATCTTCGTTTGTAGTTTCTGCCAGCCAGGATACAGTGGCTTCGGAATTGTTGTGGCTGCCACCGTTTTTATGGCGGCGGTGGTTGTAAACAACTTTAACATAAATAAGTGTTAGTCACTATTTAGAATTTGCCGGAGGCTATGTCGGTTACAGACTTTGAATTTGTTGTTGTTGTTTTGTTTTTATTTGACGGTAACGCTTCTTTGTCGGTGAGTAACAAATAATAATAAAAATATGATGCTGATGTTGAAGCGTACTATGGCAGTGCGAAAATATAGAAATGAGAAAAGAAAGTTTTATTTTTATGTCTTTGATACATAATGCAATATATATATATATATATATAGTTGTGTGGGGTCTATATTGGAGAAGGTTACACTCCTAATTAGAAACACAAAATTCGGAATAACATTTTTTAAATGATCATTTTGCAGTTATCCGCAAATCGAAGTAATGTCCCATATCGAACTAAACACTTCCGATTCTTAAGAGCAAAAATCTTAAAATATCTATTTATGTGCTAGGACCTTTCAAAGTCCAAATATATAGTATATGCACTATGTATATTCGTGATTCTAACAGTAAGAATTGATTTATAAGATCCATAAAATACAAATGTTACCAGCTTGGTGTCGTTGGCTAGAAATTTCAGAACTATTTGGATATTCCGTCATCTAAAAAGCTTTTTATGAAAGAGGAACATATTTTATATACAACTAATCTATAATAGCTCTTTAAAACTATATACGTGTTATGGTTTGACACAAGTATCTAGCTGGCAGCAAGACACAGACTGTCAGTCTGTCATAGTCCATTGTGGCATCACAAACTTGCCCATAAATCAATTTCTTGTAAATTGAACACTCCTCTTAAGACAAATTGCCGGTCAAAGTTATTGCCAGTCATTAAAGTGACCCTAATGACAGACTGACATATTTTGCCACCGCCTCCCAAAAGACAATATTCGACGTTAAATGGCAGCAACACGGTAAATGTGTGCGAGTGTGTGTATGTTTCACGTGTTTGGTTGACACATTTAAGGAACCCCAAAAAGCAGATGGTCGGAAAATGAAATTAATTGTTGCCCGTCGAATGTAACAGTCGACATATGTTGGTCTAATAGCTTAAGTCGATTATAAAATGTGTGTTCAATGTTGACGTTAAAGTCATCTACTATCACCTCTATAAATTTCTCAGTAATGACGACTTTTTGATGGGTTGGTGTGATTTTTTAAATACTTAAAAGGTTTGTATTTAAAAACTGTAGTGGTGTATCGCTATCCCTCCTTAGTATTGTTGTATTTATTAACCCTACATTATTTTAGAATTCATTCATAAAACATTGTGTTACACAAAATGCATCATTGCATTTAATTATTTTCAAAGGTCAACCTACATATCCGGTTTTTGATGTTGAAAACATTGCAATATAATGAAAAATCTTTTACATTTAATAATTTTGCTCAAAGTACGGAAATGTTATCAAGAATACTCCAGGATTAATACAAAAGTTTTCATTATGAAAATATCTAAAAAAAATTATATAGCTTCCAATATTAAAATATTTTTTTTTTATTTTGTCATTTGTAGTGAACGTTCGTATTTTAATCAATTTATATATTTGCACTATTAAAATCTTTCATTCATACTGATAGCCTCGGCACATTTCGAAAGTGTTGAAACAAAACCATACTATAACGTTTCCTTGTTTGAGTTTTGATGTCAAATAAAAAAAACAAATGGGTTGCGGATGTACCTACAAATAAAAAAATCATTGTAAATAAGAGCATGGGTGTATTATTAATAAGAAATTTCCAGTTGGAGAAAATTGTTTAATCAATCGAAATCAATAAAGGAAGCTCCAAAGTCGGACTGACTACCCTACCTTACGTTGGTTATGTAAGGAATGTTCGTAGGGATTTTATTAAGCCAAGGATAAATTTTAATTCGAACCAACTTAAAACAAAATTTACTAACGACATTCGCACTTTTGACTGATTTTGGTTTGTTGGGGAAATCTCCAAATCTATAACCATCATATCACTTTAGACTTTGATCCCTTGCTTAGTAATTAATAGTGTAATTTTTACTTTACATTTTTTTTTCATTATTATAATTAATGAAATTCAACGCGTTTATAATAATCTATTTTTCAAACATAACAACATAACCACATCAACAATAGAAAATGATTGCAGTTTGAAAACCTATAATTTGTAATGTCAACATCACAATTACTAGGAATTTGGGAAAGCATGCCGTTCAGCCAACAATGTCATGCTGGCCAAAAATAATTTATTCGACAAGCACAGCTAATAATTATGTAATCTGATACAAAATTATTAGTTGTTGTTTGTCAAGCTATTTTCAAAACAAACAATAAAAGAACCGAATAGTTCCGCTTACGGTTAACAGATTTTTGTAGTATGAGAATGATTTTGTAGTATGAGAATAAACTGTTGTTATTGTTATTGTGTATTTTGTTACATTTATGCTTATTCATAGGGTAATTGTAAATAAAGTAATTATGGAGTTCCGAAGAATTGTAAAAATTGACTTATTTCTGAATCTTTAAATAAATACATGCAATGTTACAAATCTAAACCAGTAAGGAATGTAATAAAGTCGGACTGGGCTACTATATGATACCCTTCATATTCTACATAAGTATCCTAACAGACTTCGCCTTTTCGACGGGTCATTGACATTGAAATTGAACGAACTTAAATATTTGAACTTTATCTATATGTAAACAGACAAACTACACATGTCATTCTGCTACGTATTGTAAATCGATTTAAGCAAACTTGAAACAAAATATCGACGCCTCCGAAGAATAGTATGCTAAGTCTGAAAAGTGAGTTTTTCAGCAGAAGCTCTCAAAGTATGGAAGTTTCTTAAATCTTACGAGCCATGCTAAGTACATTTTTGCTTATCACTTTGGTTTGGATTGGCCAAAATTTCAGAGAATTTAAATTAAGGACCGTAGTATCTAAAAAAGTAAAGAACTTTAGAACATGCTAAGTCGACTTAGCATGGTATGCTGCACTATTTCAAATTTAATTGATTGATTAATTATTTTGTGTACAATCAACATGAATAGGTTGAAATTTTATATGAAAGCTATGCTTTATCTAAATCTGAACCGATTTCAAGGAAACTTGCCAGGGATTAAATTATATTAACGTCAGTACGTTGCGTCTATGGGTCTTTAGTGCACTATTTAGTGCAAATCGAAAGATATATAGGGACTTTGGGGCACCTTTTACATTAAATCGGACCAAACTATATATGGGAGCTATATATAATTTTAAACTGATTTTCATCAATTTCAATGGGGGTTCGTCCTAGGGCCAAATAAATAAACTGTACCCAATTTCTTCCAAATTTAACATCTACAGACGGAAGGACATGCAGAAATCGACTCAGAAATTGATTCTATGCATATTCTCAAAAGGAACCATGGGTCTATCTCGATTCCTTTTTCCTGTTACAAACATATGGACAAAGACATAATACCGTGTACCACAGTGTGGTAAAGGGTATATAAAAATAGTACATATAGCTTCTATATATTTTCTTCGGGTTTTCTATAAAACATTAGTAAACTAATGGAAATGCAAACACTCACATTCCATCGCGTAGAGAATACGCGATTATTCAACAGGCACCCACCGTTGCTGACAATTTAATTCATTCACATTGTAACATTGGCACTTTTAACAACTTCTTTTTCTTCTTCCAAATAAGTGCACTTGTGTCAAGTGTGGTGGCAGCAAATTCACCAACATTTATGCATATTATGAGGAAATTATGTGATGGCGCTTATGGTACTTCACGGATGGCAAGTCAGTGTTTATCTTTTGGGAATAAGTATTCCCAAGATTTCTTTATAAAGGATGCTGCTGCCACAAAAAAAAAATGAATGAATGGTATGCAAACAAGTAAAAAAAGCGAAAGACAAGCAAACATGAGAAAACTTGTACTCATAGCTTCGTGAAATATTTTCGTTACCTGTAAGATCAACAAAGTGTAAATTCAGTTTGTTCAAGTCTTATGGTTTACGTGGGTACGAGCACTTTGCTAGAGCAAAACATTCCTTTTCCACAAAAGCATGAAAATTGTACAGAGCACCCGATTTAGTTCAAACCTAATATTTTAACGATGCCTGTATTATGTTTGAACCTGGGCCCACATCTCTTAACAACTCCCACACTAAGGGTAAAATTTTGAAAAAAACGATTAAATATCATAAGAAGCGAACATGATAATGTTTATCAAATCCAAGGATGGTCCCGCTACCTCTGGTACTTCCGCCACAAATTGTTAAAATTTCGAATTGAATTGGATCCAACCTTTGCATGTCGTTATACTTTTACCAACACTTCCGAAGATGGTACCTCCTCCACAAAATTTCAAGGTTTTCAGAGCTTATACATTTCATTTGAATCAATGAAGTAACTGATTTTGTTGCACATCGTAATACTTTTGCAAACCTACAAACTCCGAAAAAGCAATATTTTCTGATAGCTTCCTACAGATGGTCAACTCTTTGATAACACTGCACTTATTTAACGCGAATATTAAATCATATGTCATCTAAATATGGAATAGGAAAATAACGAAAACCATATAATAGTAACCCTTTATATAACTGTTTTCCGCAGAATATCCATGCCCATAGTCTCCCATAAACAATAATAAAATTTTCGTTTTTAATTTTTCTCACTTCATAATTCCCACAATTCACCGTTGCACACGTTGCTGATAATGACCCCAGATTTGCTGCGGTAAGCATTGTCTGCATTTTCAAGAATGTATTTCCATCCTTTAGCAGTTTTGAGAAATCATCCCGAAAAATTACATTTTAAGATTGTTTGCCAGAACACCTCTTACAGTGATGGTGCAAACAATCATAATTATGATTTAAGAACAACCACAACCAACGAAAAACAACAGTGGAATGAAATTCATAAAGATGTTTCTGCTGAAGACATTGTTAATGATAGTAATTGTAATTTTGCAAATTGCAGTGAGAACTGTAGATGGTGGCTGTGGTATAACTTTTTATTTAAGGATTCTGCTCTTCGAACAATGAATTGTTTGTGGTGAAACTAAAAATGCGAACAGAAAATAGTTTATTTCAATTCTTTGGTAATTTTCTTTGCGTCTGAAAAAGGGAAGAATTGGTAATGAAAAATTCTTTTTAATTCCAACACATTAAATGAACGAAGTTATGGTAGGTAATAATATATATATACACATTTGATTTAAATATATATACATTTGATTTTATGAGGTTTCAATATCATACAAAGAGATTTTGAATCCTCCGAGGTCATGTATGCCTTTTCTAAAATAAGTTTTGGTTATTTTTATACCCTCCGTCACAAGATGAAGTTAATAATAAGGGGACCCCCCCATTCTCGGGTCAAATTTTTTTATTTAATTCGATTCTACACTAATTTAAGAATGTCTCTACAAAATTTCAAGTGAAAATCTCAAGAACTCTTGAAGATATAGCCGATTTATTGTGTCAGCATCAAGTGACGGCTGAAGGGCTTCTCAATCTTTAAACGCGTTTTTCTCTTTTGAGAATGGCGGGCACGATAACTCAAAAACTAATAACCCAATCGATTCCAAATTTTTACACGTTTCCTTGTGAGTGTATAGCTATCGTATGAACTAGGATAAAGCCAATCGGTGAAGACCTTCCTTATTTTTTAACTTGGTATTTGGTAAAAAATCATCGATTTTCCAAAAATATTTTTTCAAAGGTCCACCATTTTGTTAATTTTAGAGCGAAGTCAATAATCCTAGTTCATACGAGAGCCAGACATGTACTCTTTCTAACACCGTTGGAATTTTCGGATTCCGATGTTCCAGTGAGGAGTTATCATGCCCGCCATCAAAAATAAGGACTTTTCTTTAATTACAAAAAACAACACGAAAACAATAACAAAATTTTTTTGTAAATTATTTTTCTTTCGTTTTAAATCTTCAAATATATATGTGCAAAGTTACAAACCTTAACAAGCATTTGTATTCATTTACCAGCCCATTGAAAATCTTGAAAAATTAAAATCGAGAATGGGGGGGTTCCCTTTCGTAATATTGGAGGGTAAAAAGCCTTTTTCGGACAATTATCAAGAACCCTTTTTGAATTTTTTCAGTTTAAGCAACATTTTCCACCAAATTATTTACTCGGGCCCTGTGTCTATATATAGAACCCGCCATTGTGAAGCCACTTAGCAACCCGTGATCATTGATAGAAAAAAAGCATTTTAGACAATTTTCTATACAAGTCGATGTTTTGAAATAACCCCCATAGAAATGTGTCGACACTTTTTCGGTATTACTATTTTATGGAACTTTCCAATAAATAAACAATATTTTTGCAAAAACTCTTCAATATAGGCTAACGTTTTAAATTCCAAATGACTCGGTTGAATCCGTTACTTTGAAATTCCTCAGTTTTCCAAATATTATTTTGTTAATATTTTATTTTAAGACCATTAACAACTTACTATCACATAATACAATAATATTGACCCACAATAAAAGTCCCGACTGATTTAAATAATTTTGATTACACATGGTGTGGTGGAGGATCTAACAAACTCGAACCGGCCGAACTTGCCCTATAGTTGTCATCCCACAGCGTATGATTGACTTAAATAATTGAACGATGAAGTATACGCCACCATAAAACAACTGCATTTCAAAATGGTGGTATCAATTTGTGTGGCCTAAAGAAATATTGATACTTTATCCACATTTTAGTTACCGATAGACCAATCTCGACTAGTTGAATTGATAGACATTTTCAACCTAGAGTGTACCGTAAACATGGTGCGGTGTGCAATGTTGACATCAAATCGTTGTTGGACATATCTAATGTTGTAGTAAACGTAAGAGACATGAAGGAATCATATAGCTTATATATTTGGCAATTGATCCTCTCCACCTTATCCTTTATCTTGCTGATCTATAATCTATGCATATATTTGCAGATTACAGATATTCGAACAGACATACACACCTGGTTCAACAATCCACTTAACGTATTTACTATATCATAAATATATCTGAATTTCCATTCCTTTTTCGAAATATGTATCACGCCTGTCATTTGCATACATATACAATGATTTAACCTCCGCCATCCCCCTCCACTGTACACATGTAACCAATTTGAAAAGTGTTTCCTTTCGGAGTACATGTAAAGCATATCAAACGTTGTGTAGTGTTCGGATTGGTTGTGGTAATGGTATTTTGTGCACTGGTCTTACTTCTATGGCTTTTGGCAATGTTCGGTCATTAGGACAACCTGAAGTATGGTGGCATCTATTCTTTGGCATTTTATGATACAACAACAGATGGAATACTCTAAAAACAAACAACAGCAACAACAAAAATCTAGTGAAAAAATTTGCTGAGCTCGTTTTGTAAAAGGTGTACCGAACACAATCACTCTTCAATTGCCAGCTACCTTTGGCACATATCGTATATATTGGTTACTGATGATGCAGCAAAATGTCCTAGAATGGGACAATCTGCATTACATTGTGTAACCCTTGTTCCATCGTTACATTAGCAAATGGACAACAAAATGGAATAAAAATGGGATGGTTTGAATATAAATAAAATAATGGTCTTATGCTGTGTTATTTATGGCCCAGGTGAGGAGATTTATACAATAACCTACAAAAAATGTCAGCATTTAGTTAAATTTAGGACGAAGTAAAATAAGAGATAATGTAAAAAACATAGAAGCGGTCAAAGAATAGCAATGCAAACCTCAGGGAATCGTTAAAAGACCATATTGATCAAATTTACCATTTGTCTGATACACAAAGCATTTTATATTTCTACACTATGACCACTGCAACTGTTGTGGGAGCGATGTTTACAATATATACTCATATAATGTTTTCTTTAATGAGAGTGTGTATTTGTATTGGAGATCCAAACACATACAATTAAACATCATATAATAACACTAAAGTGTACACCGCAAGACTTATCACGTTTTTAGTATATTACAAATAGTAATTTAAAATATTACCAATCAAATCACACATCAGAATGAGACGAACAAAATCTCATCATTAGAAGTGTATTTCATTTATTTCCTATATAAAATCGAGGTGCAAAGATTTTTAATTTAATGCTTAAACATTTCCTTTAGCTTTCTTAAGTGTATTTCAATGACTGTCATTCCTCATAACTTGTATCGCATTTTAAATTGTAAAGTTATTTCCACACTCTACAAGTTTTCAACTTATTTTTTTCTTTTTTTTTGAATCCACTACATATATTTCTTCTCAGAGCAAAAATTCACATATGGAGGTCATTGAAAAATGGTGTGAAATATTAAGTTCGAATCAGTGCCTTAACCCAACTCCGAAGTGCATGACATTATGCGAACCGCATCAGGAACCCCTTGAATATGCAATAACGCCACGACTGAAAGTTGGAGTATGTCATAAATGAAAAATTGTACAAAGGACAAAAAAATAACACTGAAACAACAACGAAGTTTGCAATAATAACAGCAGGTGAATGAATGAGTGGAAACAGCAATGACAAAAACAAATACTACATGTAATACCCAATAAACAAAATTTACAGGACCAAAGTCTGAAATAGAGTAAAATAAAATAGAGAAATGTGTTTAGTTCAGATAACCGTTTACTTGGAAGCTTAACATATTTTGTAATACCTAACTGTAAGTTTTTGTTTTTTAATGCAGATTGCCACACCCTTCGATGTGCATATGTATTGACAATTTTACGGCTAAAACTTTTGCCATACCTCTGTCGTAAAATTTGCATTTAAAATCCCCCAAATCGATGGGCTTTATCAAACCATGGACCTACACAACAAATTGTCTTTCCGGAGAAATTTAATCCGCTTTGTTCGGGACTTCCGACGAGGACCTTTATCATAGGAAAATGGTTTGCGACTTCATATTGGACTATGTCAAAAATGAAGAGGTTGCATTGGGTAGTGTGTTAAACTGTAAACCAATGGATTCCACGCTTAAATCACAAAAAAGTCAACATACATCAATACGTTCAGCTAAGTATTTTACCCAACAAAAGCTAAAATGTCAGATTTCATCCAGTTCGCTTGAAAAATGTTGCTAAAACCCTTCATTATACCCAATATGTAAATTAGCAAAAATATATGTTTAATAAGCGCTATAAAATATATCAAAACATTTTGTTGACTTCAGGAAAAAATTTGGAGTATTGTATTCTTTTGATTTGGCATTGCTTCCCAATGAGACCCAAAAATGACAATTCTGTTAGAAACCGAGCACAATACACAACAAATTGTGCGGTAGCTATAACAAACCATTGGACGATATGCCTCTCTTCAATACCAAACAACATAGGAGTAATTACAATGAAGGTGTAAAATTAAAATTGCTCTATCATAAATATTGCGAACTTTATCGTGATTCCACCAGACATACGGACATTGTTAAATCGGCATAGAATATTAGTCAGATCAAGTATATAATTGTAATTATTTCGAAATGTTGCAAACGGAATGACATATTTAATACATACTGTACCTTACGATGTACGCGATCTGCCTTGTGTACTCGACATTTCGTTTGCTGGGTACATATGAATGTATACATTTTCCGAACTACACACTTACAAAGGCAAATGAAATGCAGTATGTGCGTAGGTATGTAAAATAATGTTACGGAGAGAGAGAGAAAAATGGTCAACATAGTACAACAGGAAGTTGTGTTGTATTCACATTCATAAATCACATGGAAAATTGATGAAGAAGCAGCAAAAATGAACAAATTTTATTTTTTTGCCGTTTTGTTTTTTTCCATATAATTACAATAACAACAACAACAACAAAAACAAGACATTTAAGGCAAATAAGTGAAAAAACATTTATCGAATGGGAGGACAAACGCAATTTCGCTTGAATAAATATATATGTACGCATATTAAATGATGATTGTGGTAGTGGTTCTCCCATGGTCCCAATCAAAAATTTCCAGTTCAATTTAAATATTGTAAATAAACTTTTGTTAAATCATATACTTTTTTCCTGTAACACAGAAACACATTTCTACAACCATCTACCAAACCGGCTATTTGTTGGGACAAACTACATCAAATGACCATAAAACTGTAGGATTTACTACAATGTTGCATCACAACAGATTGAATCTGTGAATAGGGCACAGCACACAATCAACTGGACACGACAATTGAATTGTTTTGCCATCCATCTCAGTTGTGATACGACTCGGCGATTTCACATTGACGGGGACCTGAAAAACAAACTTACAATAATGCAGAACTCAATTGAATTTTGGATGAAATAGCCGTATGACATACAAAACATACGATTGAACAAAAAGCACAAAGACAAACAAATGACAATAACTCTTTTTTGCTGGAGATACAAGAAGGGTTTATGTATAGATTTCGTACGTCAGACTTTCGATCAATAAATCGAACATTCCGAGAATATTTACAAGCAATTTTTTTTACTCAAATCGATTGTAATTTTAAACGAACAGGATTTATTTGAAGCATAGAGTTGAGTGTAGATTAAATTAGTCATATGGACTATAATATAGTCAACAACAATTCAGATTACATTTCAAAAAAAATGTCAGACTACATGCAAACTTCTCGCTTCTGTACTGACAGAGGAATCTCTCATCGTTGCGGAGAGATGGTGCCACATGCAGTCACTATTCTCAGACTCAATCTGACTGAATAATGAGAGCACCAATGAAAACAGGCACATGACTAAATCTTTCTCCAACTATGAATTATATTTTATTCGGTATTTCCTTGCAGAATATCATTTTTAGTATTCTTATAGGGTTTGTCCAGAAAGAACTTCGCTTTTTTCTACTAATCCTCCTAAACATCAAATAAGGATTTTTATTGTATTTTGTGACTAATTTTCCCAACACTGTGGAAGGAAAGATTGATTAAACAGTCAATCAATTTTGTATGCACTTCACTTTGAGATGCGTATAAAATTATTATACTTAAGCTAGTTCCGTAAATTGAAACAAGGATTTCCTTTCCCATTAGCAAATTACAGAAAACGTACCTGGACCTTTCAAAAACCCCAAAATCAGGCAATATGAAAACCAGTGAGCAATGATGAAAACCAGTGAGCGGAGCAGTATAGTCGGGCGGGGCCGACCATACAATACACAACTTCCACGAAAATCTAAGTTTGCGTTATTTGCACCCTCTTGAAACCGGACTAAATATTCAGTAGACGAGGGCTATATTTGTCCAGATTCTCTTTACCGTAGGTTATGTAGTGCTGTTGAGCTTTCAATTGTGGCCTATAGATCGACTAAAAAAACACAAAATGTTAAGTTTTCGGTCCACTTCATCCCAAAATTATTATCTGATCATCACCGAAAGTTATAGGCGTTGTCCTTGACCATAACTGGAATCTCATGGAAATTTTTAAAGCGATCAGCGTTATATTTCCGCCCTCTAGTGTGGTTTTGGGTTACTAAATGATGTCTGAATACGTAAGCACCTGTAAATATTTAAGAGTAGCTCCTACATCTGAGTACATACGACCATATAATTGGTATTAATTTAAAGGTCAACCACTCCTCTTAAACATACTATCAACTAGGTCCTTTTGGGGCAAATATATACGCCATAGAATACAAATTTTGTCATTTTTCACACAAAAGCCAAGGTCCATTTTCGCGGTGTTTGAGCCATAATTGCCGGCCTCTGGAGCGACCAGAAAATCAGACAAAAATAAAGTTTTTGGTCCATTTCATCCCCTAAATATTAACCGATCTTTATCAAAAACAATAGGGTCTTCATTGGCCAGAACCCATTCTACATGCAAAATTTCGTGAAGATTGGTCCATAACTGTGGCCTGTATCGCGTTTACAAATTATAATGAACAGACGGACGGACACGCATGCCTAGATCGACTCAGCTAGTCGAGATATGACGATCGGTATACTTTTGGGGCTGCACAAAGCTATAATACCCTGACAACATAGTTGTGTAGGGTATAAATATAATGTTCACTCCATATTTTTCCCACATTCTCACTCAAATATATTTTTATACAAAATGTTAATCGAAACAGGTACAATAATTGAAAGTCTATTATTATTTCAGTGATTTGTTTTCTTTTAGGAATTTAACATGGTATTGATAGAATATAATCAAGAGCTACATATATACGGAACTATTCCCACATATAGCTTACAATGGCAGATACAGCTTCAATAATCGTGCATTAACATGTGTTTATACAAATACCAAACTAAAGTGATTCGCTAATAATGTCAAAATGCATTCAATATGCTGAATATAAACTAGTTGGAACAACAGCATTTTCCTGGGAACGATGACATCTGTATGTGTGTGCAAAGAACGCTATAGACTATACGAGAATAGCACTTTACACTGATATGGTTACGTGCGTTGTAGTGCCAGACATTTTTATGTTGAATGCAAATTTGTATCAGTTTTAGAAGTCGTTGTAATGTACAAAACAATAAACAGCATCGAGACATGTTCCACATATTCGACATTATCACTTGAAAGGATTCAATAGATGATTACATTTTCTGTCATTGGTGAATGGTGTCATTGGTTGTACACCTGTAACGGCAGTGATAAGGGAGTAATGCTTTCACTGAAGGTAAATAGCATTTCAAAGGTGATTCTCCAAGGAACGGAACTGCACAAGAAATGCATATAATGGGGCAGGGGTGGACCTTTCTTCTTTACTTAAAGGACCTCTGAAATTCTATATTTTTCTTCTTTCATTTTACAAATTATCCAAATGTTCCCAATAATCACGAATCTTTTTCCCCAACAATTGAGCCTCAAGGGAAGTTGTCGAAAAAATTCCCATTTTGATGTTACTACAATGAAGATGTTCAATAAAACTTTGTGCTTCAACGCACAACATCTTGACAAACTGAAAATCATTTCCAAACAGTTTTCATAGAAAATTTAAAGTTTGCAATTGTATTTGCTTACAAATACTTACATATACAGAGGCTGGCTATATGTGGGCTATGAGCTATGGTATTGTAGTGAAGTAGTTGTAGTTATCAGGATCTTTGAGATGTGTTTTTTAGCTTGTTTCCGTGATTGCATTTGCCTGATTGTATATTGTTGCGAAAAAGTTAGCTTTTTTTGATGTTGTGTAATTTAAGAGCCATGTATGCAAAAAAATATTATTAAAGTTTTAACAATTATATTGGTGTTTTATACTTTTAAAGGGATAAAACGTCGCCTAAACTTCTCTATATGCCGGATGATTTGATGAAGTTGAACTTATAATGGATTAGGAGAAAGCGACAAACCATCACTATGCAAAGTTAATCGAATGGTCTCTTTGTCGGCCTATCCCAATTAATATAGAAATGTTTAAGCTAATAATCTAAGCCCAGCCGGAAGCAATCAACAATTTTGAACAAATCGGAGGTTTAACACATCGAAGTTATCCAGGGCCTCTTAACTACCATACTACCTATAATTTTCCACTGTATATAGGTAAGTTCCCAACCACTCTCAATGAAAAATTGTAGGTACAGTGGCATTCAGTCTGAAAGCGCCAAAAGATACAATTGCTGAACAGCTGAATACAGGAAAAAATTCATCTAGTATTCAATCCTCCTCTCTCACGAGCAGCCTTCAAATTATCTAAAATCGGTAAGAACCTCTGTATGAAAGCATTTCCATTGTAAAAAGTCTCCTATGTGGTTTTTTCACATTATTTTACATTACTGGAAATTGGGATAAGATATTTATATTCAGCGTACCATCACTTGAAAATGATATTGAAAACATACAAATATTTGAAATGGGGCAGGACCTTTATAAAAAGGTAATTTCAAAACATGAAAATTGTCTATCAAACAAAAATCTTACCAAGAAAGAAATGGGGAAATGATTATTGGGATAAGAGATTCCAAAACGTGTGGTAAGAACATTTATCTGAAGCTTGTAATATTAGCGATATTTGTTGAATGATTTTTCAAAATTCAATACACATTTAGATTTCCTTAAAAAATTAGGAAACCTCCATATCCATGACACCTTAAAAATGTATGTTTCACACATAAAATTGAATATTTCAAACCTTTTACAATCATCCAACTAACACTTATTGACAACCAGTTGCTATGTCTCATTTAATTTTCAAAACATATTTATAATTCCCATTGGGTTTGATTAATTTTTTGCTACCACCATTTTAACATTTATCCTCTCAACAGATGTATGAATATAGTCAATTTAAATAAACGAAATAAAAATGTCAATTTAAAAATATTTTGTAAATTTAGTTCCAGTTTTTTTTTCATTTATTTTTGAGAAAGTCTATTTGCAGATTTGATATACATCGATGTACTCACATTGGTATGTTTCATGTTCCCAGATATTGCATAGGAGGAGTAATGTTTACGCACGATGTACATACATATCAGTACTACCAACCATGATGATGCTGACACACACACATACATTCACACATACATATGTGTGATTGTAAAAATGTTATCATTAGAAATATCGTTTAAGTATCTCTGTTTGCGTTTGAGAAGATAAATGGAGACATAAATTTGTTAGTACTGCAGCTATACAAGACCATTTACTGTCTACCAAACCGAAAAACGAAATAAGCTCTTCAGCAAACATTGTGATACACTTGTTACAAACATTATTATGCACATTCGTACAGTAGAGTACTTTTTGATGAGGAAATCAATTCTAAACAATGCACTCAAATGGCAACAAAATGTTTCCACATACCATAGACGGAAAGAGCCATAAATTAGTTCCATCTGAAGTTTCAACAATTTTGCCACATTAATTTGGCATTATTTTCTCTATTTGGAAATGGAAAATGTGTCTAATTGGATTTGAAATGCTATTGATGAACTATGTGCATATGAACATATATGCAAATTGTTCTGTTTTAATTTTTAAATACCTTAACCACCACCCATAGCATATTTAGTTTTTGTTAACATTAATGACAGGAATTGATGCCCTATTGCCTGCAAAAAAGAAAAATTATTAATAGTAACACATTATGCTTCTGAATGAACAATATTTTTATTAAAAATATTCTCCTCGATCGTGTGCATGAACAAGATTTTGTGTCCTCACAAATATTCTACAAAAATATCGATGATACGATTGTAGATAGGGTCCCTAAAGACACTTTTACCCGATCCTTGCACAGAAAGCTTATACCTACATCTACGAGCACAAACAAATTACATTATGAAAAACTGTCGGATTCGTCTGAAATATTTATCATAAATATATTTGATTATGCTTAACACGTTAAAAAAATATTCGGGGTGAACGATTCGAATTCGATTCGAATTAATGGTATTTTCAAAAAATAAACCTATTTTTGTCTACTTGTTCTAATCAACCGACATTTTCAATCTCATTGATTAAATTGTCTTTTTAATAGTTAACTGTATCCGGTGATAGACCACTAGAGCCAGTTATCGTTCGAAGTCGTAAAAATGGTATAACAAAAGCGTTATATTGTTTTACCTCCGGATCCAGTCAACTGTTAGCCTGGTTATTTATTTCGAATGGTTAGCAATGTTTTTAGGTTATCGTCTAAAATATATGCTTATTAGCTGAATCAGTTGATTAAAACAGCCAATCAAATTTGTATACACTCTACCTTGATACGCGTATTAAAATTACCTAAACTCGTTTTATGAATTTTAAATTTCACAGTATATTTTCTGGCAATAAGATAAGAGAGAATTCGCTTACGGCCATGAATATACCTAAGATGGGACCTTTAGAGCCCCCATTAAATCTTTGGCCGATATTGACATTTTTGCGAAGATGTTTTGTATTCTGTACAGTATCTTTAAGGCTTTCTGTACCATCAGCCACAGTGAACTACAGGAAATTAGAAATTCAGGTGACATCGTTAAATTTAAATTAGGCAGGATCTGGGAATTATGTCAAAACTTTGATATTAAATGATACTTTAAAAACTAATTTTATTAGAGTTGGGCAATCTAGTTCCTTGACCGGAGCGATTTTTCTCTTACCATTTTTGAAAAGGAACTAGTTCCATAATATAGTTCCTTCGTTTCATTTAGTTCCGAATCCTAGATAATTCCTTTGAATATATATTTTTCATCGTTCTTTTTGTTTTCTCGCTCATTCAAAGTAAACTATAATTTTAAATAAACATATACCCCATTACGTTCGTCCAAGCCAAACATTGTTCTATGTTTTATACCCAATCAACAACATGTTTGATTCAACATTTGCAAGAAACTCGAACATATCTCCTTGACATAATACATAAAATAGTATAAAATATAATTCTCATATTATATTAGATGCGGTAGATACTAATGAAATGTTACTATTTATGTCAACATGTCCTATCACGTCATATTACATATTGCCTAGGGGTATAGAAATATGTTTTTGTCATTTCACAACAACAACTTTATATTTTGTTTTATTTAATATTATTTTTTATAAATGCATGTATATCAAATTTCCTTCACGCAGATAAAGTAGGACACAAGTGTGGAAAGAAATGTAATCACCCATGTATAACCGCCGTTGGCAATTTTCAGTGTTATTAAATCCATGCCTAAAGGATATTTTGTTATATTGCATTTTACATTCTATCATTGTGCAAGACGATAATTTACCTCGTTTCCGATGGTGATAATAATTAAAAGTAAGTATATAAGTACTAAGATGATAATAAAGGAATGAGGAACACATCAAAAATAATAAATACATTTTCATGCCGTATTCGAATTACACTAAATTTCCAGATTAGCATAGTTTCCCTTTCTACTTTTGTAATGTACTCTCTCAATAACTCAATTGATTATTAATCACAAGCTTCGGAAATATGTTGGTCATATAATTCACATGGATTCCTTACAATAAATATTACCATTTCAATAAGGCAACAGTAAGCCATGTCTTGTGGTACCAATGGTTTATTTCATTCAGTATTCATGTTCTCACGTAATTTTCCCTTTCTCTACATTCTGTCAAAACATATCTAATTATTATTTCTATTCAAGATACATGGCACGTACCAACAAATACTGTCCATATTGGGTTCAAATGTATTTTTATCTTTATGCAAAACATCTAATTTGTAATGTTAACAGTGTATAATTTACATGGACATTGGCCAAGATTTAGTTTGGGTATAATAACAATATTTATTTTTGCAGTGAATTCATACAGATACAGGATGTATCCTGTATCTATATCCACATTGAGGAACATTTATTGCAGACAAGACTACAACATTGTATTATGTACGAGCATTTTAGGCATTGGCCTACGTTCGCATGCAAATTTACTATGTTTTCATTATAATTGTTGGGGAAAAGCTATTGCAATGTCTCCCATCCGAACACATAGATGGTTCTATTGGAAATAAAGGGTTTTTGTTAGCCCTTCGTTAGGAGTTATGTTATAAGATATATATGTTTAATTTTCAAATCTGGAAAATCATAGCAAAACTGGTCTAGAAAATGTAGATGGTAGCCATAATCAGTTTATCACCCTTGATACAATACCGGTTTCGAAGAGGATAAATAAGACCTGTTTACTTTATAGTGTTCTTTCACAGAACCAACAAATGTTTACATTCTTTCTTTTATATATAATAAACCTACCCTTTAAATAGAACTTTATAGAAAAAAAGTTGTATGTAGATATTCCCAATATAGGTCGGGACATTTACATGATTGATGCAAAACCTTCACCATATGTCAAAACATGAACCTATACTGAAAATAATATATCAATAGGTTTTTTTCAACCCAACCCTTGGAACTCTAATCTTTTGTGAAACATGTTATAGTCGCGTAGGCGTATTTCCACCTGGGACCATTAAATTTCCTTAAATGAGTCGGGACCATTATATGGGATTACGAAAAGATATGGCCCGTAAGACCTATAATTTCCAGCGAAAAGTTTTAATCTTGCAATGTCTAATTAAGTCACTTCGGTTGAGAAATGTAAATAGGAACACTGAAATGACTAAATGCGGGTCGGCATCAATATAAAAGACTAGGGTAATACTTTGACCTATATAATGCTAAAGCCTTCAAATTGGGATGCACTTTTATATTTTAAGATAAATTATATGTACACTTAATTTTCCACATATACTGACTACTCTGTCATATATAGAATAAGTAGTAAGTTATTTAAATCAATAGATAACAATCAATCGATAACAAAAATAGTAAATATTTCATCTGTCGAAGACCTCTGTAAGACCTCATATAAACTACAGTTTTAGACACAATTATCTTTGGACCCTATTTAGAAGGAGCTTTGATTTGTATGTATATATATATATATAATCAGTAGTTTTGGAACATTTTGACCACATGGGAAATCAAGTTTTCATCCTTTGTGTTCAATATAAGTGCCTCTGCTGCATTACAAAAGTAACATAATAATGAAAGCCCTCATGGGAATGAAAAGAGTTCGTGTGAGTGTGATGTATAATTTTTAAGTTAAATTGAAAACGTTCGTCTCCCCAACAGCATCACTACCACAAATACTAAAAGCCATATCACATAAATGCCATTGATTATGGATATCAAGACAAAGTAGATGTAAGGTACCATCCAGATAGATTGAAGACAGAGGGCGGCAAAAGAAAAAAAACATTCAACAAGTCTATTGTCGTTTTTTCAACAACATCCGTTTTCTGAAAGCTAAGTATATTTTCTTATGAAATCCTTGGTAACATTATTCATATATCTATGTATGTGTGTATATCATTTACATTTTATTTCAGTTCATAGCGTGACGACTGTATTACCTCAACAATGGGACAAAGACGAAAAAATAAACATTTCAATTGCTTAAGTCCTTCCGGCAGGGAATTCCCCTTTGTACATTTTTTTCACTTCTTTCCTAACAACAGTGGTTATTAACAATCACATAATCTAAACAGCAGGATATACAATCACAATACAATGAAAGGAAGCCCTGGCATCTACATAAGTGAGGTATTTGCATGGAACTGTAGGCACCATACAAAGCAGACACCATCTAACTGAACAGCAGCAGCAGGAGCAGCAATAAAATAATGTTCTTATTCCCCATTGGTGTCATAACAAACAAATAAAACAATTTGTTTGTGTAAACAAATAAATGGCAAACGAATGCGGTTGCTATCATACAGCCTTCGTAATCCATCCTTCGGAATTTGGGATTCAAAAGAAAATGTATTTAAATATATTAAACTCATTTTGCGGCGAATTTTATTATGTATAAATCTATGTTATATTTTTTGTAAAAAAATTTATTTTTTATATCGTCAACTTTAGTAAATTAATAAGATTATCGAATTTCAGTTATATAGTAATATATCACATATTTAATTTCGCCCGGTTTCATGTCGAGAGTACATCAAAGCTGTTACATGAACATTCGTTTAATTTATCGAAATTCAAATATTTTGAAACACGCATCGTTTTGTTCGTTTACAAAAAATGCAATTAACTAAAGTAAATATCAACAGATATAAACAATAAATGTTTAATTTTAAAAGTAAATAGTAAATAGATTCAGCAGTTATTGGCATTGAATTGGAAGCAGCAACAGCATTATTACACATTCGACTCGAGTAAATGCGAATATGCAACAATGAAATGTGTATATATATATATATATATATATATAACTGTGAGTATTGTATGCCAATTGGCACACACATTTATACACTCACAAATCCTTAAACATTGTGTTAACATTCAATGAATTTGTTGACACACTCATCCATTTAGTGTTAACGGAAAACGGAAGTCGTTGTATTGACAACGCATTGTATTTAATGTATAACTAAGTAAAACTATTACAGCACTTGTATTTAATACATGCTTTTATATTGAATTCAAAATTGGTTAATTATTTTTGAAAACAATGTCAAAACTTTGTTACATATTTGCTTCGAATTTAAAATGAGAAAGCCATATTTATAGCCCCACCGTGGGGTAGAATATATACAAATTATTTGTATGACTTCGCCTGCAACACCCCGAAGAACCTCTAAATTCTTTATCAGAATAAAATTTTATGTCGATTTTGCCATGTCCTTCTGTTGAAATCACGATACCGATCACAATATTTACTTTATTTTTGTCTGTTTTTATGGTCGCTCCTGAGGCCACAGTTATGTCGAACACTATGAAATTATACACCAGGAAGGGAATATGGCCAAAGAATAAGCATGACTGTCTTGATCAAGATCGGTCAATATGTTGCGGGACCCAGAATTTTGCGTTTGTCCTGAAGGACACAGACCCGAGAAGTTGATAGTATATCAAAGAAGAGTGGTTGGCCTTTAAAGTTATACGTATTAAATATATATATGTGAGCATGGGAGTTATACTTAAATATTTGCATGCGTCAACATACTCTGACATTATTTAATATTTGCTTTACCACTCTAGAGGTCGGAAATAAAGCGCTGATCGCTATGGAATTTTACGTAAAGTTCCGGTTAGAGTCAATGGCGACACTTATTGTTTTCGGTATTTATCAGATGATATATAGCGGATGCAGTGGACCGAAAATTATAAGCCGAACATCACAACTTTTATACGGGGAAGGTAATAATCGGTCAATATCTAGAGGGTCAAATAAGAAAATTAGAATGCTATATTGTAAATGTTCAGGAGAGTGAAAATATCGAAAAATTTCCAGGTTCGGGATATATATCCGCAGAAAGGTAAAAACGTGTTAGTTGTGTAGGGTATGACATGGTCGGCCCTGTCAGACTATACAGCTCTGCCCACTGGTTAAAATACAGTATTGAAATTTTGCACAGACATTGTTATAATTCCAAGGATTTTAGACATTGCAAATGTCCGATTTTCCAACGGAAAGGGCTGTTGATTTGAGAGGCTGATATATCAACAAAAGTAGCAGTAATGTGGCATAGCAGGCTCTCATGAGATCTCTGTTTTTACAAGGGTTCCATATACCTGTCCCGTCCATTTGAAGTGACTGAATTGATTGTAATTTGGCACACCCGCAGTAAAAAGCCCTATGCAAGATTTCTTATGAAATAGTCTCTGCAGTTTGATTACAAATAACAGGGTGACCAACATTTTTCCAATATATCCGCCAAGGTTTGTATTTATCTTCCTAATCAGCAACATTTTCAAAACCATCAACTTCTTACAAAAAAAAAACCCACTCAAAAACATAAATGTACCAAATTATTGTTCAGTGAGACGTGCTTTCGTATGTTGTGAATGTGTGTGTTTGTGTGGAGGTATGTGTGTTTTTTCAACATTAATAAAAACTTGAAGCCACCGTGTATATGCCACTAAATTATCAAAACATATCACGTGTAACATAATTTTTCCATGTAAGTTACGATGAATACCTATTTCTCCACTCGCGACACACATGACTGCACAGTTACAGCAGAAAAATTCCACACACAAAAAAAGAAACGCAGATATCAAAATCCACAACTCATCGCCATGTGTCCTGAATGATGCTACCTACTAAGCATTCGCAATTCGTGAATAAAAACCAGCACCTTTTCACGAAATATTCATTTTTGGACAAGAAAAACCTACATTTTTAGAGCGGGTTGTAAGGGAATATACCACACACACACACACATGTACAGAAAAATGAAACAACATAACGATATTAAACGCGTTACTTTTTTTAGCTGGTTTTTCTTCTTCTCCCCATTTGCAATCGTATGTTGTGAGTGATGCATTCCAGTGATACGAAAAGATAACATGAACGTGACAAAATTACAAGTGTGATCCGATCAAGGTGTAATCTAACTAACACAGCAGCAAACGTTTACTCTTGTTGTTTTTGCCTTATGATGCAAATATTTTATCACTTACAGTTGTGAGTGTATGCGTAATGTTATTACCAAAAAGGACGAAATAAACGTGAGACAATAACATGTTTTACGGGATTTTAGAAATTTCCGGAAGCATAACCTATCCAGGAATTACAAAGAAATTAAATATACACTGAAGAATTTAACTATTCCATTAATTTCGCTTGGACGAAATTGTTAAACTTTTTCTCAACGACAAAATTAAATCAATGGAAAGTACGGTATTGTAATAAAAGTGATGAAAAGTATTCATAAATAGCAAATTTATTTTTAGATCTAAACGTTGTGGATATTCTAGTCACACAACAGGTATAGCTGTTTCAGTTTGAAATTGTCTTAGAGATTTTGAAGCCCCTAATATCTGACCATTTAATGCCCTTTGCTACTGTTTTCCCTATATTCTCAAAAACTATTCTACATAACATATATGCATATACATTCCTATAAATATTTAAATGAACGAAATTATAATTGGTTCATGAATGAGTAAACCATGACACTGAAGATTACTCGATGCTATAATTTATACGGAATAAGCCAATGGGATGCCGACACAATTTTATTGAAAATTGCCTCAGGAAAGGTAAACAAATCTATTCTTTGAAATCTCTGGCTTATTGTTCAAAGTTCACCCCTAAGTGTTTGATAATATCATTTAATCACCTATACAGAGCTGTACATAACCTAAAGTAAGTTTAAACAAACGTACACATTCAAAAAAGGTAAGCTATAAAACAGAGATATATCACTGAACGTGATAATCTTTCCAAAGAATGAGGGTAAACGTTATAACAAAAAGTGGCCAATCTGTCTGAGCCCTAAGGCGCTACTATTCATCATGTGACTATTTATGTTGCTATGGTGTTTAAATTATTTTACACTGAATGAGAAAAATAATAACATGGTGTGAAGGACCACAAATAGTAAAGTGTATAAAGATAATTGGTCGGAATGTACGATTTATGTGCAACAACTCATTAGGTTATTTATTGCAATGAATTCCAAGAGAATATTCTCATTTTGTAGAAAAAAAAAATTTATGCAGGAATTCTATCCCCAATATTAAAGGCTCAGTGACATCTATCAATAACACTTCAATTGAAAACCAGTAAGGAAAGTGTCGGACGGGGCCGACTATGTGATACCCTTCACCACTATGGGTACATGCAAGACATGTTAATATCTACAATATCCTGTAGATATAGAAATTTCGCATACATCAGTCGGGACCTAATTCAGTACTCTGTGCAAAACTTTGCTTCAATCGGTATCTGATAGATAAAAATCTTAACCGATTCCAACAAAATTTCTTATACATCAGTCGGGATCTAATTCAGTACTCTGTGCAAAATGTTGCTTTAGTCGGACCTTGGGAGATGGTGCACTATTTACATTAAATCGGACGAAACTATACATCGGAGCTATATCTAAATCTGAACCGATTTCAACAAACCTTGGAATATAACTATCTAGACCTAATTCAATACTCTGTACAAAATTTTGTCTCAATCGGACCACAATTGGGAGTTTGATGCATCAATAAGTTAAAATGGAACGAAAATATATATGGGAGCTATATATAAATCTGAACCGATCTTCTCCAATAGGGTTCGTCATTGGGCCAATTAAGTGACCTGTGCAAAATTTCATCCAAATCGGATCATAAATGCGACCTGTACTTTGTTAACAAAAATACATGGACGGACAGACGGGCATGCATAAATCGACTCAGAAAGTGATTCTATGCTTATTCTCAAAAGGAACCATGGGTCTATCTCGATTATTTTTGCCTGTTACAAACATATGCACAAAGACATAATACCCTGTACCACAGTGTGGTGAAGGGTATAAATACTTTTTATACAGCACGTGTTTTGGTTTTTGACTAAATTTTTATTCAACACAATAGACATTATTTTTTGATGTGTTAACCACACATTGATACATAATTATATGTTTACGTTACGCCCAACCGCAACGGCCGAACCTGCCAAATTTTGTTATTGAATTTCTAACTCAAATTCATTACAATAATTTCTCTAAATATTCAAATCAAAAATAATACTCCAAAAGACATTACTACTTTAAAACATGTAATTTCCAAGTTATTGAATATCAAAAATTTTTCAAACTTTGTCATTTGAAGTAGAACTCTTCATATATACATAAACCTAGAATATACCATACTATGAGTTTCATTCATTTACACACTAAGTGACTTCTTGAAGAACAACATAAAAATATCTTAAGTGACTTAGAAAACTTCGAAAAAATAATTCTCACCCAAAATATAAAATGTAAACAAAAGAGTTCCCAAACTAGAAGACGAAGAAATATGCTAAATATTTCAAACTCTACTCGAACTTTGTGCAAAGTTAATTGATATCTATGGTATTTTAGATGCATATACATATATTTTTGCATACACTGACATATGACTTTATTTGTAAGTGATAATGTAAACTTGTAAATGAAGAATAATAATCAAATAATTAAGTTTGTATTTAAAAACAATTTTGAACTGTGGGCAAACTTAGAACATATGGCAGTTTATTTTTCAAGAAAAAAAAATATTTTTTGAAAAAAGAAATGTTAAACTTTGCTGAAGCTGAAATGAGGAGAGGAAAATGTATGTAAGTTTACTTTAGTAAGTTTTAGAGATGACTCTTTTAATGCGTTTTGATTCCCAAAGACCTGAAACTGCGTTTTGTTACAAATCCGACTACGAAAGTAACTGAATAATAACCTAGGCAATAGAATGAGGACAATCGAATCTTTATATTGTTTTTGCAATGACAGTGTACCGATATGGGTCGCGCACAATTCTACAATTGGTTAAATTAAAATCCCGTCAATTAGTGGAAGCAATTTTCATACCAAAGAAGTACAAACGTCCTGAATCGAACATACATACATACATGATACCGTATAAAAAAATGCTGGTGGTAGATACAATTCTCCAGCGTGTCTATGAACACGATATTATATATGTGACAGACCGCATATATGTATATCTTAAAGACTGTTATTAATAGTAGATATTATACTGTCTGCTGTAGAAGATCTTTATCGTCCTTTACATCTCGAACACTATTTATATCATCTCAACATCGATTCTCAACTTATTTTGACAAATATACAAATTGTAAACACACACACACATACAAATTGACCTTCTTGGCTATTTTAATTTAACAAATTGCCGAAAGTACGAAAGTACGAATCCGTCAAAATGATTCGTATACAAATTTGTTATTTATTTACTTTAACAATTTTCTTATTTGCATTCCTTCTACGCAAATTTGCATACAAACAAAGCTGTCTTAACTGACATTGGGTGACATTGTTTTTCTGAATAAAATAAAACATGAATAATAAATGAATACATAAATAAATATATTGTAAAAGTAAATCGTTTCTTAATAACATTAAATTTTCATTATTTGTCCTGAGAAATTAATCGGAACATTCAAATGTTTTTTGATGTGTTACAATTCCAAAAATGGTTTGAAAACACTAAATTAAAAATAATCGAAATGTGTTTGCAAAAACAAATGAAACTCCAGCAACACCCTTATTGTTGACTGTTTTAATATCAAATGTTTTATTGTTTGATTTATAGGTAATGTTCTTCTATGATGCGGAACTTTCTTCGTCTACTTTACTTCCGTTTCGAATTTGGTGTTCCTCACGTTCGTCCTTGGTGTCGCTTGCTTTTTAAATATGAAATGAGAAGTTTCACATATGTCAGAATAAAGCAAAATTTATGACTCTTAAAAATGAAACAGTAACAAATAAGTGGAAAATTTAATCTGGATGTGTTTTTTGTATGAGCCTAGAAATGTAAAATGTAACGCAATGTCATGCCCTTGTTTTGGTATAGGCAATACAAATGAATCGAAAATGCTTACTTATTTATGAGTACACTATGTATGGGTATGGTATTATTAGAAAATATTTCATTAGTTTACTCCAGATGGCACATGGCCATACAAAATGACATGAAGGAATTGTAGATAAATTTCCAACTATATCCAATGCACAGAAACACTATATATTCGAGGTCTGATAAAAAAGAACATTTATTTTTTCAGCAATAATTATCTCGTCCACTTCTTCTCAGATTAGATATAATACTTATTCCAGAACTTTCTGTCCTCAAAACACCCTTTTTAGAACAGATTTTTGGTTCCCGCTTTGTTAAGAGCAGACTATGCTCCACAATAATTCCAATTTTTTAGTATATCCCCAAGTTGTAGACACAAAATATAAAAGAAATGCATGTACGCAAATAATTCCAGAGTTGGTAGGTCATAAAAATAAATGTACCGAAATAATTGGTATCGACTCAAAGGAGAACAAAAACAAAAAATCATTTAAAAGATGCTATAAAATATACACAGCGGCACACCATCTGGTCGCCCTGGCTGTACATGACATCCGCATTTTATCGCCATTGTTGTTTACAAGCATTTTAACGGGAGTTTTTGATTTATTTATGTTTGTCTCCTTTTAGGAAACATAACGCACTTCCTATCGCATATTGTACAGTTTTGATGTGAAATAAATAAGACTTGTTTATTTGTATTGAGGTTTGCTTTTTATTGCATATTTTGAAATATGACACACACACACATATATATAAAATAGACCCAATTTTGCAGTAGTCACAACAGCCATTAAAAATTCTACAATGTCAAAAATACAATTCCAGCTACCATTAATTTGTTATTATTACCAGTTTTTTTATTTTTTCTATAAAGGGCGTAGAAAACCGACATGCTACATTTCGGGGCTAATAAATAACACCTTAAAATTTTAATGCTCTTTTGTTATATGGTAAAATAAAGATTATTACTTTTAAATTGCCCTTTTAATATTCCACGAAATATAACCACCTTGTTATGATAAGAACATCTCTTGTTATGGCTTGGTACCAAATTTATTTGAACGTTGTAAAATGCGATTGCAAATAGGAAATATGATTGGATTTTAAAGGGGATATACTTTAATATATACCTCCAATTAAGAGGAAAAGGAATTCAACATATGGATCAAGTCTCAGTATTGTACGGGATTTTTCAAAAGGTCTTAAATATGTAGCCGCTATAAGGTGAACATAAATCCGTAATTCAATCAGTTCAATATGTATATATAGGGCTTTAGACTAAACCGAAGCTGTATGGATCAGGCTAACACCCTACTAGCCATAATAAAACAATCTATAGACTGGCGCCCCTTATATCTTTTACGATTTCAAGAATGCTTAGGATACCATTAGTCGAAGTGCTATAGTGAAGGCATTGAGCGAAACGGAAGTACCCCAGAAAATAAACCGAAACATCCAACATGCTGACTTGAAGAAACTAAATCGCAATGTGGGCCTTGTGATTAATATAAAACAATTGAAAAAACGTTATGTTCGGCCGGGTCAAACTTTTTCTTTGGACCAAATTGGTTTCAAAAAGTTTTGATTTCATCCAAACCTTGCCCATCTTATTATTTCTTCCAAAATTAGTTCAAATTCGAACATGGGGAATATCGGTCCACTCCTTCTGGAATCTCCCACGCGGTGGCTAGGCCTAAATGCAGGTTAAAGTTTATAGATATGAATATATAAGGTTAATTATCGAACCTTATGTTCTAGTTTTTTTTCGTATCTTCCGCAGATGAAATGATTACAACAGAGTTTTAAAACCAAACCCAAACACGGAACAAATCAGATAACTATTTTAATATAAAAAATGGGGTTATATGGGGGCGAATATTAAAAATTTTTGGTAAGGAGATTTGCTACCATATACGACAACAAAATACCAAATTACAGCGAATTCGGTTGAAAAATGCGCTCAAGAACCCCAAAATACCGAAAATTGGGGGCTACTGTTATATGGGAGCTATGCCTAAACGTGGACCGATATATCCCATCCAACTTGACCTGCCTACAGACAAAAGACAAACCCGTGCAAAATTTCAGCACCCTATTTCAATTCCTTCAGAAGATAGCGTGATTACAACAGACGGACGGACATGACTAGATCGTCTATGAATTTTACCCTGATCTTTATTTACTTTATAGGGTAGGAAATGAATATTTCGATGAGTTACAAACGGAATGACAAAATTAATATACGTATACGTATAAAAACTAATATCATGAAAATTAACCACGCCAGTACGGAAAACATCGTGCAAGGCGAAGAATCGAATACGTCGATAACGTCTGCTATCTTGGAAGCCCATCAGGTGGTGTTCAGCAGTGTTGCCAATTTAGCACTTTTAGTGCTAGATTTAGCACTTTTTAAACTCATTTAGCACCAAAAAAATTGATGTAGCACCTAGCATCTTTTTTAGCATTTTTTATTTTTTTTTTTGGATTTTTTCAAAATTTTCCGTCTATTTGGCTTTATACCAAAAAATTGCGTTTTTCGATTCTACATGTTAAAGAAGTGTCAGTATATCTGTGAACAAGTAAAAAACACGACCCCGCCGAACTTGATATAAACACCATGTTAAACACCACCCTGCACCAAGTGGTGTTTATTAAAATTTTTTAAACGTGGTTCGGTACCCCATATGTTGATTGTGATATTGTCTGGTATTAGGTCGTTTATTTGGGAAAATGAAAAATACAATAATGAACCTAAATTATAAACTTTCTGGAATGTCACATTATCGCCACCTATAGTACCAAAGATGGGTCACGTTCCACTTTATATGGGAGTTATGTCAAAAAATGGACATACTTCGAAAAATTTCGCCAAATAAATTTTTTAAATTACATCCACTTCGATGTGAAAAGGTTTTTACAAATTTAAAATGATGCGAATATGACGGAAATTTTATATGGAGTATATGATCAAATGTAGAAATTGTCCGCATAACAGAAATTGTTCTATCCTAACAGAACCCAGAGTAGCCGTATTCTCTGGGTTCTGTTAGGATAGAACAATTTCTGTTATATGGATAATTTCTATATTTGATCATATACTCCATCAATTCCCTAAAAATACCGAAAATAGGTCCGTACTTTATGCCAGCCTCCGAATCATACGCGCAATGTTTTATTGAAATCAATTCAATTCTATTAAAAACGTCCCCTATCGCTCTCTGGAGGCTACCCCGAAACGGCCCAATATTGATAATTCTTGGTATCTCCTGATTATCGTTCTCTTTTGAACTTGCTTCATGCGTCTATAGAAGGCAATTCGGTTTCAAAAATATTTTTTTTTTGTTTTTCTCATTTAAATAAATATAAAATGTAAAAAAATACGAAATACACAGACAATTGCCGGTACGAGCAATTTTGTCCATTTCTTTTCCGCTGCCCTTCTCTCCTACAAACATAGACTTGTCGCAAGTAAACTCGCCTAATCTATTTTGGGACTATGGAGACTTCCTGTCTAATGAAACCACTTGGTTGAATAATGTGCCTAAAGTCACCAAACCACCGAATAATGGAGGTACCACTTTCCGTTTCAGAAAAATTTGAGTCGATTTACGCATGTCCGTCAGTCTGGCTGGCTGGTGCGCACGATAACTCTCGAAGGGAATAATCGATTTCACCTAAACTTTGCATTTAATATTTCTTTCAAACATAGTTTAAGTTCGAATATGGTGAATATCGGTCCACTCCTTAATTTCATAATAACATGCAAACGGACCATCCGATTTTAACGAAACTTTGTACAACCTATTAGATTAAGTATGAAGATGGGACCCATTGGTCCACTCCTTCTTGTACCTCCCCCACAGAGGGTCAAAAATTTCAATATTTTTAAATCCAATATCAGGCTAATGGAATGTCCGATCTGAAACAACCTATTACCTCATTGCACAACCTATTACCTCTACTAAGCCTAGATCATGTTTAAAAATGGTACCCATTGGACTACTCCTCCTTGTACCTCACCCACAAAATGGTCAAAATTGTGCTAAAAATTAATTCTGTAATAACACGCAACCGGACTATCCTATTTTAACGAAACTTTGTACAACTTATTATCTTCATGAAGCCTAGTTCAAGTAAGAAGATGGGTCCCATTGGTCCACTCCTTTTGGTACCTCCCTCACGAATGGTCAAAATTTTCAATATTTATAAATGCAATATCAGGCGAATTATTATTGCATTGGTATATTATCTCTACCAACCCTATATGAATTCCGAAGATTGAACCCAGTAGTTTGAACAATTTTATCAACATTAAATCCGAAACCTCTTTGATAAAAGCATATTTCTTATATAAATAAAATATGTGTGTAATTCCGAAGACCTCCGCAAACCATAGGCTGGGGGTATATATCTGTCGGCAACACCGACTGACACTTTTTAACTTGTTTCCAATGAAAATCCAAAATATGAAATTATAGCTAATTCGGTTGGGGCTTCCGTTAAAAAGGACACATATATCCCATTTTCAATACCATCCTAGGAATATTAGCATTGCTCCGAATTTCAAAGATCTGTCTTCAATATTGCGAGCTATATATACATGGCTATATCGACATAAAAGTTTATTCTAATTATGAATAAATATGAAATATGTGTCCTTTTTAAGGGAAGCCCCAACCGAATTAGCTACAATTTCATAGACCTCCGCAAACCATAGGCTGGGGGTATATATCTGTCGGCAACACCGACTGACACTTTTTTACTTGTTTCCTGAAAATCCAAAATATGAAATTATATTCATTTGGGGCTTTCCTTAAAAAGGACTCATATATCCCATTTCCAATACCATCCTAGGAATATTAGCATTGTTCAGAATTTCAAAGATCTGTCTTCAATATTGCGAGCTATATATACATGGCTATATCGACATAGAAGTTTATTCTAATTATGAATAAATAGGATATCAGGTGAATATTTCCTGGTTTTGCAAGCAAATTTTAAGAAATGTAGATATTATTATTAGCTATAAGCTAAATTCCTTCTATAAACTTTTTAGCACTTTTATTTGGCACTTTTTAAAATTTTTTAGCAATTTCTAGCATTTTTTTAAACAAAATCTAGCATTTTTTAATGACAAAGTTTTGGCAACACTGGTGTTCAGAGACAGAACTTATCAGTAGGCTAACAAAAAAGAGAGCAGCGTACGACCGACTGCAAACTGTAAGGAGAAGTTCACATATATCAATGAAAACCAAACATAAAAATATATTAAATATGAATTCGATTCCAACACCATCACGTAAATGCTACAGGTAATCATAAACAGGATCATGTGCAGAATACTCTGGCCCAACACCATAAACTACGTAGAACTTGTCAACCCAACGAACTCATGCAAAAGCAGATTAAAAATATATCCATTGCAAAACCAGAACGAAGCTTTTATGGAATCTCGAAGGATCAAGAAAACGAGGTCGACCAAGAAACACCTGGTGACGAACAATAATCCAAGAACTAAGACTAAATAACTTTAACAAAAACAACGGCAAATAACCGAGTATTATGTCGGTGCTTTGTAGAAGCGCTATGCTCCAAAGTGGAGTAAAAGTAAAAAAAGTGATTGAATGATTTGCTACCTAATGGTATCCAAATTCTAAATCTATGAATATAATATATATTTTTTTGCAGTTCTAATCACGACAAACCACCTTAATACACTTGCGTAAATTTCACTACATTTGCAATGCATGCAAACAGCATCGCTATATTTGCTTTGTATACAACAATTACGATTAGCAGCAGCAACAACAACAACAAGTAGACAACAATGTTAACATCATACAGTTCCGCCATCATTACCCACCACAAATGTTAACAATTCCTTCCAGTTGCCTCAGTGCCTGTCATTCGACTGCAACACAGTATAGCTATGCAGCTGGTATTGTTAGCATTAAGTCTTTGTTCTATACAAATATTGGTGTAGATGTGTAACAATGTGTACATGTGTACGTCTTAATAAGCGGCTGTCGGTAAATAGGAAAAAGGCATTGTTTATAATTTACCACATAATGCAACTTGTGCAACAAATACCAGTTGACACTTCAGCATTGATAGTTTGTGACAAGCGGAAAAAAACATTTCCATTGATAAACTTTATTAAATTACATCAATAAGGACATATCGAAGTGATTTCTTTTTGTGTTGATAAAGAATAGAAAAATCAATGCGAATAGGTTCTATTGTGTAAACTGTTAAAGATAGTAGGAGATTTGTTACTATTAGGCTTTACATACATTAAGTATTGTGTCGTTAAATATCTGTAGTGCTACTTGGCGTATGATTACATAAACACCATATATCATATGATCCGGAATGCAGTGAAGAAACTAAAGAAATTAATAAACTGCATAATTTAGTAGTATTTTCTTGTTAAATTTTTTAAAAACATTAAACAACATATATTGTCAGTCAGGCAACAACAGATTATCATTTACATAGATATTATTTTAAAATCTTCCCCCTCTGAACAAACACATTGTTATACCCTGCAAACAGGGACAAACAACAAGGGGAAGGAAAAAAATGACACACACTTTTTGACATTGCTAAGGGATAATATTTACCCTGGTAGCTTAATTTCATTATAACCAACGGGGAGTATTAAACAATTTCCTACGAAATTTTGTTGTGTATTCTACGGATTTTTAAATATTCTGTGTACAAATATTTTAAACTCCAACGGCAAAGACATATCTTAAATAAGACAAAAAAGTTGTACAATATTAGCAGGCTCAAAGATATTTTGACTGAAGAAGATATTAAATAGCCTCATTTTATAAATAAAAGTGGAAAAAAATATTCCTATTATATTATGAAATGAGAAATTGTAAAAAAAATATAAAGTGGTCCCGAAATAATCGTCATCGCGAACCAAATGTTTGTTTGATCTGTTACTCATATATGAAAACGTAATTCAATATTTTAACATTCTCAAAATAATTGGGATTATGTACACTTAATTTGGATGAATAACATGCCCAAAATCTCGAATGTTTGCAATACCCTTTTAAGGGGCTATACCAAAACTTGGACCATCATACCCAATATTTGTGTATAGTTTAAAATATGTATTGTGATTTCAACAGATCAAGAATATCTATATTCAACCTTAACCTTATGGTGGAGGGTTAAAAATAAACGCCATCCCGTATTCCATTGGAAAAAAACATTTTTGCAACCAAGTTTTTGTAACAGTTCTCGACATAATCCAAAAAAAAAAACACTTTAACAATTCTTTAAACGAGAAAGACATTTGCATATATTGAACTCCACTGTAAATAATTCACAAACAATATAGCATAACTTTAGCATACAGATGTGTGTCTCTTAACTTCATGTCGCGCAAATAAAGTTTCAAATTTATAAGACCCCTGGTAGCTGTTGAATGAAGAAAAAAATGGCATTTGGCGAAATAAAAGTTTGCAATTTTCTAATGGGTATAGATATTAGTTATTATTTACGACAATGGTAGAATTCTTTCTGCAGTAATATTTTTTAATTTCCACAAATATTGCAGCTCGATTTGGCTTTGTTCAGATTTGACCTCTATGATTTTTTTACAAAATAACTACATCAGTTTTTGCAGAACGATGAGTTCGTTGTTAAGTCAGTTTCCTACGGAGATTAATATTGTTGTCATACACACATACATTTATTTTCAACACACTATCTACTTAAGTACTCTACTTAGTAAATATTTACGATAAATAATTTGTTGCGAGAAATAACAAACATATTTCGAGCAATCTCAAGTTAAGAGTTCCACCCTATTTGTTTTATTTATTTAGAAATTTGCATTTTACAGAACGTAATCGTCTCATCAACTTGATAGCAGTTGCTACGTAATGCTTTGTTGCTTCTCCTGTCGCAATGGACTACTGTAATAAAGGATATCACAGTATATTTACAGGGCAAATACATTCCCTTGCTCCGGTATTGTCTTGCAAATGCTGTAGTCTTTATATAAGTTTATTTATCATATTTCACAAAACATAGGAAATCATGTAATGGTATAATTTCATTCGAAAAGAATAGAATTCTACATTTGTAATAGTCGTCTTTGAGATAATGGACGGAAATATACCATGAAGGACAGAAAATTGAAAATTATCATTGTTGATAGTTTTAGAGTATATTTTATAAAAAAAGTTATTATGGGCGGCAAAATAAAATGAGGTATTTTAATAGAAAACAAGTTAGGAAAGAGTTAAAGGGAACTTAATAAAAAAATCTGCAATCGAAATGTCGTGTCAATCGCACAGGCATTCTTTTATTTTTGAAGAAAACGATTTTGGATAATCGTCTTTAATAACGTAAACATTGGTTGCCAATGTTTACAGTATGAAAGACGAACCACTTGACATAGGCGGCAAAAATTTTGCATACAAGTTTTTAATGCCAACGCAAATATAGAAATCCAAAATGGGGTATCTGGGTCCAAGTATTTATATAGCCCCCATGGCCGCCTATGTCAAGTGGTATGTCAAGTGGTTCGGCAGCACATGTGCACTCACAGAAAGCGCTAGCTTAAACAAGCACCAATAAGTCTCGTTTGAGCTGTTGCTGAAGTTGGTTGTGCTCTCGCCTGTTTTTATGATTTTGATCGTATTCTTGCAGACGAAGTTTGTCGAGAGAGCGAAAATTACTCTCGCACACTTTGTGTATGTGTGACCAAACAAATGCATATGTATATGTTGCCAACCCCTGGTTTATACCCAATTTTTGGGTAAATACTCAAAATAGGGGTACCTTTGTATGGTACCCCTGGTTTATACCCAATTTTTGGGTAAATACTCAAAATAGGGGTACCTTTGTATGGGGGTACCAGTAAACGTTGACCTACATACCTAAATTTTCGCATGGACATTTGGTACCCAAAGAGAACACTCAGTGCCCTATTACAGTCAATTTGGCATAAAAATGTGTCTAATAGACAAAAAATATCTTAAATCGGGAGATACGGTTATATGGGGCCTATATCAATACTTGGACCCAGGGGCCCATTTTTGATTTCTATATTTGCGTTGGCATTAAAAACATATATGCAAAATGTTGGCCGCCTATGTAAAGTGGTTCGGCAGTTAATGAGGTTATACCCATTTTTTGGGAATAAACTCGGGTATTTACCCACGTCTAAAGTATCGTAAAACTATCCATTCTAAATCGATTTGATAACAGAAACCCGGAAATAGGGTGTAAAATGTTTTATTACCTATTCAATATAGTAAATACCCACAAATGTGTATTTACCCAATTTACCGGATATTTACCGAATTTACCGGATATTTACCCAATTTACCGGGTATTTACCCTTTGGGTATTTACCCACTGCCCATCTCTATTGATTCCATGTACCCATGCAATACTGAGGCTTCAGCCCATAATTATTTGATCTTCTGAATTTGCAATTTTTTCGTGTCTGAACTTTTAATATTTAACTTTAATTCATCCGAGAAGATAATATTCCTCCACTGAATCGGATTCTAATTAATATGAGATTTTGCGAAAGGCGATTTTTTCAGAAACCTGCGATCATAGCTCATCCACGCACGTTTATATCCAACCATGACCCTCTCTCCAATTCCGTTGAATTCTTAAATGTGTAGTTTAACTGTTATGACAATTTGTTGATCAACCTTCCTCCTTGATGAACGTTCGCTACCGATCCAGTTGCATAAAACCGACTTATAATTGCAAAATCACAGATTTTTTTATGGAATATTTTTCCAAAATATATTTTGTGAAACATTTTGTTTCATTATCACTGATAATTAACTCTTTTATCGGTGTACTCTGTTTCCTACCTATTTTTATATTTTTCGGTAGTAAGTCAACATTGAAAACTAGACATATGTTATTGAAATAAAATTCATTTAAACATTAAATAAAAAATTTAATTTTGTCCAAGCAAAAATTAAGACAATTCCCTTATCCATAAATTATTATTACTTCATAACGAATTCTACATTAATGGTTTTGTATTTTTAAAAGTGAATACGGTACCCGATTTTCCAATTTTAGTTGCTTTAGTTTTGGCAACCAGTCATATTAGGGTTTAGCTCCAAATGTGACCCGACTTTTGAACACATACGAAAAGACCAAAATGTGTTAATAATATAGAGCAACATACCAATGTGCCATCACGATAAAAGAAAGTGATCTACCCGAAGATGGTCCCGCCATTCTTATAAAAAATGATCCTAATGTGGTATTCCGATAAAAGAAAACCAGAAACTGTTTTTTTTGTCAAATTTTTGGAAAAAAGATGACCCTCTGGCTATTTTTTCTAAGAAAACCCGAAATAATGTAGTCGTCTTCTACTATCAGAACCTTTTTCATGCAAAATCGGTTCTTACAAAATACCAGTAAGAATGTACATAAGTTGGCCTGTAGGAAGTATTTTTCTTATAAACCAACATAAACATAAACAAACGTTTTTCACTTTAGCCGAATCATATATATCGTTTATATAATTTGAAATCAATTTTTCCCCTCTTCACAAATAACAAACTTTGACCTCTATATAACCCCTAACCCTAACATATTTCATATAATTGGTCAACGGATGAAGAAAGTGAACTGTCATTATAAATTACACCCAAACCATCTTAATGGTTTTGTTGTATTTCTTTATTTATTGTGCATCTTTCAAAAACTTCTTCTGCTCGGTTATTAGAAATGTTGTCCTTCAACAATATTCTTGATATTGTTGTCAGCTTAAATGTTTGTAATGAGTTTTAACAAGCGAACACTTTAAGTACAATTAACAGCAATTAAAGACAAACATCATTACTCAAATATAAACAAGCAACGCCATTATCATCATCGTGAGCAATTTTGGAAATAATACAATAAACATCAAAGCGGAACCGATTGTAAACTAACGTATAATATTAACACTAGAACGCCGAAGGCGGTCATTTTGACCGCTTTCCAATTTCAAGTACAAAAGCAACTGTGCATTTAATGACACTTTTTTAAATTTGGTGAATTTTTTATAATAAACGTAATTCTATGTGGTATAAAAAGTCACCAAATTAAAAAATGTCATTAAATGCACAGTTGGTTTTGTACTTGAAATTGGAAAGCGGTCAAAATGACCGCCTTCGACAATCTAGTGTTAATATAAAGGGTAGTTGGCATACAATTTCCTTTTTAAGCTATAAGTTCAAAAAATTATATAATGTGAACTGAAAAATTGCCTAAATCTGAAAATTTGAAAATTTATGAGTAACTTCTGCAATGGTTGCATAATGTTTTAATTATTTTTAAATTATCGTGTCACTATTAAGAAATCCCCCTGCATACGTCTCTGTTGTATAGCAACCTCCAAAAAAATATGTTTATGTATTTCAAAAAATCAACCTATAATAAAACACTCTCTCCCAGAAAATCACCAGCAATGTCGTATTTAAATCCTATGCCCAACAAAATGGAACAATGATCCTCGTTTTACCCGATTCTACCTCCCCTGAAATAAATTTCATTACCCAGTTTCTCTTCCAAAGTTTTGCATCGTCAGAGACAGCAAAAATGGTCATACACCATAATTGTTTTTTGGCAAAATGCCCAAAAAACTTCGACTGTCAAAATGTTCTGGTCATGATAATAGAAATACTACAAACAAACACACATACACGCCCAAAAACATTAACTACAATTATGATCATATATACTCTACATTCATACATATCTAATTAGCAAAAAAATGTTATGTATGCACAAAGTTTAAGTCTTGAAGGGGTGGGCGGCTAGGTATGATGAGTCGTTTAATGTTCCCACCCACGTCGCTATTGTCATGTCCAACATATTTCTATTAGTTGTTCCAACATCATATTTATAGGAATGGCTGTAGCCAGTGTCATTGTATGGGTGAGTGTATGTGTTCGTTTGATCAGCATGCATTTGTGTTTGTACATTATGCTTGCTTTCATGGCAATAAGCCAAATTTTATTTAAAATCTTTACCAAAGTGATAGCTGTGGGCATTCATTTAAGCACATTAAATAACTATGAAATTAAAACTTTGGGCATACATATATATACAAAAGTGTTTGTTTGTTAACTTTACATTTTGGAGATGTTCATAAATGTTAGTGCATGTGTAAATGTTAAATATGCGATGTGTATATAGATATATACCTGCTACAGTTGTACCTCAATTCGTGCACGACCGGGACTTGTACGGTCGATCGAAGTAACATTAAAAAATAAAAATATTAAAATTTTCATTTCGCATGCATGCCCGTATGTCTGTTAAAATTTCAAAAGAACTCGCAATATTTAAAATAGAAATGTGAATATGTTATCGTACTACTTCCAGGGTGTTTGATATTGATTTTCGTACCCTTTCTGGTAGTTTACTATTCAAAGGAGTCAATACAGGTGTTAATATTTTGTAATCGGTTAATAGAGGTTTAACTGTATATTTAATGTTGTATTAGTCAAAACATGCAAATTAAATATGGGAGATCCTGAAACTCTGGCGTGTATCGTATCGGTTTGAAATAGGAAACGTAAATTCATAATTCTGTTTCGATGCAAGCACACGTTACGATTACCATTTAAACATATACATTTTCACTCAACTCCATTGTGCATTATCTACGTGTATCTTAAATATGTATTTCTTCTCATCATAAAATATATTTTTTCTATATTTAAAAAAAAAATATAAATATCGATTTTCTGCCAATTGACCTCTTACATGCTTCCTCAAAGTATTTTGTATTTTGCATAAAAGTTCCTTGCAAAACAAAAAAAAAAAAAATAAAAAGTAAACCAACAAATTGTTATCAATTTATATCAATTTGTTAAGAATAAAAATTCAAAGAAGAAACAATTGACCGAAAACTGATAGGAAGAAAAACTTTGGCGTCAAACTTTACATTCAACTACAAGTAGTCATAGATAAATAGCAAGAAAATAGAATTGTATAACTTTCTGCTCGGGTCCAAAAAGGGCAGGCAAAAACACAGAATGTTCCCATTTGACCATTAAAACTTTCTATTCGTCGAACTCCCTCTCGCTTTCATTCCTTGCTAATGGAACAAAAATATGCTTTCTGAATGAGAAGTTTTCCTTTGTTTTCCTTAGTGGCTAATAATTTATATTTACAGTGCAGTTGGATAAAGTGACATAGAAAAGATCAAATGACAATATGTATAATTTATAATGGGAAAAAGTTGGGAATTTTAAAAAGTAATAGCAAAAAAAAATTAAACACCGTAAATACCAATAAGGCAATTTATTTAATATATTTGTTCAATTATTAGCTTTAAAATTATTAAATACTAGCGGGCCCGCCAAACGTTGTATTGCAAATGAATATTGTTGATGTATAATTCACATAACGATAGCCCAATATTATGTTTGCTTACCAAATATTATCAATATTGGCAGCCCTAAACATTCCCATTTTGAAGATCTTTGTCACGGTTTTCAACAGAATTGCTTTTAATTAAATATAGGGTATACTTATTGAGCAGAAAATCTCTCTACTTAAAATTATTAATATTGGTATTCGGTATTTGGCTGTAATTTTATATTTTGGATGATCATTGTGTAGAAAATATTCCTAACAAAATTGTCCAAACCCCCGAAAAGTCTTCATATAATGACACTCCACATTATACGATCCTTTGGGGATTTGGGCACTTATTTCCAATCTAATCAGATGTAATTGGTTGATTTCTTTGATAGCATGAATCCTACTAAAAATTGTCAATATTGGGTCACTCATCTGTATTTTGGAGGTTTGGTCACGTGCGTCAACTAAATTGGCTGTAATTTTATATTTTAAATGATCAGTGAGTACAAAATCTCCTTACAAAGAATTATTAATATTGGTCGAAGTTTCCGGGTAGCAGCAATATAATGGTATCCCCCATAATTTCTCATGTTTGGATAGGAATTTGGATAGGATACCTTTCTACCAAAAATTAATATATATCCATTCCCATATGTCATTCCGGGATATTGGGGGATGAGAGACATATTTGCGAATAATTATCTATTTAGGTCCAAGTTTTGATATAGCAATACATACATGTCTCGCCCCGTTTTCGGTATTAGAAAGACATTGATCGAATTTTCTCAAAGAGTTGGCTTTAATTATAACGGAATCCTGTAAACTGATTCCTGTAACCTTCAAATAAGATATTATGTCATGGCTACTTTTTCTAAAATTACTGGTTTTTTATTAGTTGTTCTCTTTCCAGCTGAGCTTTATGATAGATTTTAGCAAAGAAAATATCTCGTATATTAGTTTTCTCTGTGATATACATTTTTGGTATCGGATATATGCGAGATGTTCTGTTTAATTTCAAAGATATTGAAAAACAATTAGGCATATAAGCACCTGATTTAATATTTCCCGTGGCATATCAACATTTCAGGTACTTTAAGGAACGACATGTTCCTATTATTATTATTTCCTACAAATAGGGCATGGATCTTAGAATCCGAATACCCTGAATAGACACGAACTCGATTCAGAATATCTTCTGATTTTCCATCCATGCATTACTCCTAAAATGTACGTGCATTCTATGGAAAACGTGAATGATCACGTGTACATGCACCTTTTTTTGTATTGTTCCAAAAAAATGTTTCAATACAATATCAATTCAATTGAAAAAAAAAATAATTTTGAAAATTTTCAATAATTGACAAATGTAGGCTTAAAGGAATGATACTCTACCAATTTTCGCCTATAATATCACAAAATAACAACAACGACGTGGTGCTATCAAAATATCTCGATACTAAATTCGTGGAAATGCAAATAGCTGCATAATATTTTTTTGCAAAATTTTCGCGGTTTTCAATGTTTTCTCACCGTTTAAACCTTCCCTGAAGCTCCACGAACATTTCAATACTAAGATAAGAAAAATCCGTTCACCCGTTCTCGAGTTTTAGCGAAACTAACGAACAGCAATTCATTTTTATATATATAGATAGATAGATGTCATTAAATATTTAAGTACATACACATGTATTGAAAATTTCTAGAGGAAACGAGAAAAATCTTCAAATGTGATAGGTGAGAAGGTTCTACTTTTGCGGCGTCGAATTTGTAAAAAATATGAATAATTTCTAAACTTGATAAAGATCGTGCATATGCCAAAAAATCTTGCATATGCCAAACAATCACGGTTCATGGTCAAAAACGCATTATCGGTATAACTTGTTAAGCGTGTCGGATTTGTTTACCCACCACCACAATTGTATATTAAATTTCTCATTGCATTGGAAACATTTGGAAATAAATAACCAGCAGATAATTTACAAAAACATAGTCACCATATGAAGTTCCCGACAATTTTATGCAGTTTGGATGATGCAAGGTATATAAGACGACGTCTTTCCATATTATTTATTCCGATCTCACCTATGATTTGATGCCTGATACCTTTACCAGTACCTTCGCAGAAAATTAGTCTCACCGTAGATATATTACTCAACGACCTTTTTACCGTGATTGAGGTATTGCCTTTCATCCGATCCCTAAATCCAATTAGAAACTCCATTGCTACAATTCAACGCTATTTGGTTATTTGAAACCAAATTACCAAGCATTCCCATTCCCTCTTCTGTGTTATTCAAGCATTCATATCTTTACCATCTAATAGCTTTTCATTGCACTATTAAATTGATAAACTCCATTTGCCTAGACTGACAATTGTAGAATGAAAGATGCTTTGTTCCCTATGATACACCAGTGGCTCTCTATCATCATCATCATCATTTTTTTAATGATTCAACTGAAAATGGAATTTGACATTCCAGTAAAACCAAACCAAAAACAAACAAAAAATATTGACTTATAGTTTCTGACAATGACCAACAACAGTCGTGCCAAGGAGCTTTTTAGGATTTCAACGGACCTTGGGGCCATCATCGTCGGCCATTTGCAATCTCTGGAGTCTTAAATAACCACTGTTTATATATCCAAATAACAGCAGCTGTTGAAAATCTCTATAAATGTATAATAAGATTAAATTCCATTGATTTTGTTGTTTCTTTAACGCTCAGCAGAAGTGGAACACAGCCGGTTCCCCAACTGGGCAGAACAATGAAGAATAAAGGAAAGGAAAAACGATTCTAATCAATGGTGTCATTGCATTTCATACTTTTTATATTATTCTGACGGTGTTGTTGTTGTTTTGCTTATAAAAATCCATTGTTGTTCTTTTCATTTTTTTTTCCAATTTTCATTTCATTGTTGCTGCTGCTTGTCGAATGAGATAACATTTCCGCGTTGTTGATTGCCATGAGTTGCCTGAGCTGTAGCATCTGTTACAAGTTGCTATTCTTCATAATCATCATTAGTGTCTGATTCTCAGTGCAGAGCATGATGTTCCCACCATACCCATAGCGATACTCAACATTTGTATTCGTATTCTTGTTGTTGTTTTTGTTTAGCTGTGGTTATATCTTGAGAAACATTAGTCGAAACAAAGAACACAATGCAGCTGCAACAATAAAGGAGACTCCATGCCACTAAAAATGTCTTCAAACGCAAAAACCAGAAAGGGAATTTTCTGCAATTTTCCAACTGGTATGTACAGAGTTTTTTTTCAGATAACTGTTTTTCTGTTGTAGTTGAATTCAATTCTCGTTGCAGTTATATGTATTATGTATGAACGTGGGAACTACATAATAATAATTCTGAAATGAAATAATACACACAACCTCCAATGAGGGATCCTTTTTCGGAAGAATCTCACAAATCAGTTCGTATGACATTGACAATTGCAAATATCGAATCATGATTTTCTGTAGGTTCAATATACATAACTATAACTCCCCGTTTTTAGCAATTTTTTTTAAACCACATTTTCTAACTGACGTGGCTATAATATTTCAAACCGAATTCTGGGAGAGTAAAAGATTTTCTCGCAGAAATGTTCATATATACTACCCAGTATGACATTTTAATATAAGTCCATGTTTTCAGATAGCCGCCATATGAAGGGGTAGTCCAGGTACATTGATAATGTTAGTCGAATTAATTTCGAGGTTTCAGAGTATAAAGGCCGCCTGGCCGATAACGTTGTGGCACATTGTCGTAGAGGAAGAAAATGTCTTTGTGGATGTAAATTCCTGGCGAATAGGCTAAGAATCCAGAAGGACAAATACGCCATATGTATATATATATATATATATATTTGTTTTTTTATACCCTCCACCATAGTATGGAGGGTATATTAGTTTTGTTTTTCCGTTTGTAACGCATCGAAATAATCATTTCCGACCCTATAAAGTATATATATTCCTGATCAGCGTAAAATTCTATGACGATCTAAGCATGTCCGTATGTCCGTCTGTCTGTCTGTTGTAATCACTCTAGCGTCTAAACGAATTGAGATAGAGCGCCAAAATTTTGCATAGAGTCGTCTTTTGTCTGCAGGCAGGTCAAGTTCGAAGATGGGATATATCGGTCCACGTTTAGGCATAGCTCCCATATAAGGGTACCCCCCAATTTTTGGTATTTTGGGGTTCTTGAGCGCGTTTTTCAACCGAATTCGCTGAAATTTGGTATATTGAGTCGCTATTGGGTTCCCAATTTCTCCACAAAAAAATTATTCATATAGGTCCATTTTTTCTGGTAGCCCCCATATAACGGTACCCTCTAATTTTCAGTATTTTGGGGGTTTTGATCGTAGTTTTCAACCGAATTGGCTGTAGTTTAGTACTGTGAGTTCTTATTGGGTAGCAAATCTCTCCACTAAAAATTATAAACATAGGTCCATTTTTTCTGGTAGTCCCCATATAAGGGTACCCCCAAATGTCGGTATTTTGGGGTTCTTGAGCGAGTTTTTCAAGCGAATTCGCTGAAATTTGGCACATTTGGTTCTTATTGGGTGCCAAACATCTCCACCAAAAAATATAAATATAGGTTCCATTTTTCTGGTAGCCCCCTTATAAGAGTACCCCCCAAATGTCGGTATTTTGGGGTTCTTGAGCGCGTTTTTCAACCGAATTCGCTGATATTTGGTACATTTCGTTCTTATTGGGTTCCAAATATCTCCACCAAAAATTATAAATATAGGTCCAATTTTTCTGGTAGCCCCCATATAAGGGTACCCCCCAAATGTCGGTATTTTGGGGTTCTTGAGCGCGTTTTTCAACCGAATTCACTGAAATTTGGTACATTTGGTTCTTATTGGGTTCCAAATATCTGCACCAAAAATGTGTTCTTGAGCACGTTTTTCAATCGAATTCGCTGAAATTTTGTATTTTGTAGTCGTATATGGTAACAAATTTCCCTACAAAAAATTATTAACATGCAGCCCCTTTTTGGGGTAGTCCCCATTTAACCCCCTTTTTTATATTAAAATAGTTATGCAATTTGTTCTGCGTTTTGGGTTTGGTTCTAAGACTCTGTTGTAATCATATCACCAGCGGAGGATATTGAGATAAAAAAATAGAAAGTTAGGTTCGATAATGGACTATATATGAACTATAACCCGTATTTAGACCTAGCCCCTCTGTGGGAGGTACCAGAAGGAGTGGACCGATATTCCCCATCTTCGAACTTGAACTATGTTTGAAAGAAATAATAAGATGGCCAAAGTTTGGATGAAATCAAAATTTTCTGAAACAAATTTGGTCCAAAGAAACATGGGGTCTAGAACCATTTTAACCGTGTCAAAGTGTATACACCCTCATTATCCATAAAGATGTGGGTATAATTGTCCATTAAAAATTTCTGAAATTTGTTTTATTGTTTACATTTTGGTTTACATAACCGGTTTGTGGAAATTTCGATATAGGTCCACTTTTTGGTAATTTCCCTATATTTTCATTTCAAGTACCTGTCAGTATATCTATGGTGGAGGGTATCCAAAGTTCGGCCCGGCCGAACTTAACGCTTTTTCACTTGTTTCAATATAAAAGGAAATATTTAAATATGTTAACTACCGAAAGAATTTTAGGTATTTTTGGGTTTATGAGCCAATTATGCTACAGATGTATTATGACATAGTCCTCATAAAAATTAATCATGTAAGTCAAATTTAAATTCCATGGTACCATTTCGTATTTAATCTGTCTTTTATACATGCACTTTATTAATATCTCATATGTATTATTTCTCTTCAAGGCATTATTTGGCATGTCCTTGTCATACTTAAGAATATTTTGTATATATACAACGGGTAACACATTAACTACATACACATGTGTCCGCATGCAAATACATCTGCTATCGGATATTGTGGTCATTTTAATTTAAGAAATTCTTCCAAAGAACATTCCGAATTATCGCATTACATTTCACATTTCCTTTTTACGGAATGACGGAAGCCATTTAAGCACTGATACAGCTCTTGATATGTGTTAAGTAACTTATTTATTAAATTTAAAATTTGCATTTCACATTAATTGGATATTTAAGCGATTGTTAAAATATTTTTTTAAACATTTTTGGAAATAGTTTGTTTATCCAACAAATACCCAGAAGACAATTCGAAGACAAGACAGTTGGATCACAAAAAACAACTATATTACCAAGCAACAGAAAACTTTTAGGACAATAATGAACTTTCCATTATTTAATAGTATACATTTCAGTATAATTAAATTCTCTCGAAATATTAAAAGAATAACGAAGTATTTATTTAAAATATGACCTAATTTTTATTGTTGAACGATTATTTTTAAATCGGATGAAAAATGTTCGGTGTCAGTGCATTTTGTTACTCCAAACTTTAAATATGCAATTCACATAAATAGCTGAGTAAATATAATGGCTACATATATCCAACATGTTTGAGGTTTTACACCCACACACACACACATGTGTTTGCAAATTTGATTATCCCAGTTCTGTTTTAATAAGCAGACGAAAGAACACTGTACTTTATTTTTATAGTAATGACAATGTCAATGCTCATTCATTTTTATTGGCTACTAGTTTTAGTGAACGACGCACAAAAATAGATACCCATACCTGTGTTACTATAATGGCCGTAACAAGTGACATTAACCTTTAGTCGGTTTATAGTTTTTTGTTTTGCTTCCATATATAAATGATAGGATTTTACTATATTTAAGTTTTCAAAAAATTTAATAAATTTTACATAGTTTGAAAAATCAATTACTTGAAACATGGTATTGTCATAATGTCGCTCATTGGATTTCAGGTAATGTCCTCAATCTTAACAAGTGAAAAAGCTTTAAGTTCGGCCGGGCCGAACTTTGGATACCCTCCACCATAGATATACTGACAGGTACTAGAAATGAAAATATAGGGAACATACCAAAAAGTGGACCTATACTGACATTTCCAAAAACGCATTATGTAGATCTAAGATCTAAATGCGGCTGTAGTTCATATGTTACGTTCTAATTTTTTATCTCGCTATCCTCCACAGGTGAAATGATTAAAACAGAGTCCTAGAACCAAATTCAAAACGCGGAACAAATCAGGTAACTATTTTAATATAAACCAGTAAGGAAAGTAGTAAAGTCGGACGGGGCCGACTATATGATACCCTTCACCACTATGTGTATATTAAACAGGACTATTAACATGAAATTGGATGAAATAAAATATGTGATATTTATCTAAATGTGAATCTACCTAGATCTATCCATAAACATGTCATTCGTTTGTTACAATGTGACAAAAGGGTGTAAATCGACTTCAAATAAATATAAATAGGTCATCTGTTGTCCTATGTCTGTACTTCTAGAAAACGCAACTACGTAATTCTATGCTCAATTTTATACGTTGTGCAAAATTTGATGTCAATCTGACTAACATGAGGAGTTTGATGTCCAATTTACTTGAAATCGGGCGAAAATATATATGGAAGCTCTATCCAAATATTAAGCGATTTCAAACAAACTTGTCACAGCTTAGGTTATACTAACTTCAGAACGTTTTGTTCCTATCAGCCTATTGGTTCCTTGGTGCGTCAATTACTTAAAATCGATTTATAATAAAAGGGAGCTATATCTAAATCTGGACCGATTTTCTCGAAACTTGGCAGACATCACTCTCGAATTATATATAGGGACTTTGGGGCACCATTTCCCATATATATGGGAGCTATATCTAAATCTGGACCGATTTTCACGAAACTTGGCAGACATCATTCTAGGCTCAATTCAGTACGTTATGCCAAATTTCGTGCAAATCGAAAAATATATAGGGATTTTGGGGCACCATTTGCATGAAATCGGACGAAACTATATATGGGAGCTATATCTAAATCTGCACCGATTTTCACGAAACTTGGTAGACGTCATTCTAGGCTAAATTCAGTACGTTATGCCAAATTTCGTGCAAATCGAAAAATATATAGGGACTTTGGGGCACCATTTACATGAAATCGGACGCAACTATATATGGGAGCTATATCTAAATCTGGACCGATTTTCACGAAACTTGGCAGACATCATTCTAGACCTAAATGATTAGGCTGTACCAAATTTCGTGCAAATCGGAAGATATATAGGGACCGTTTACAATAAATCGGTTAAATATATATATGAGAGCTATATCTAAATCTGAACCGATTTTTCCCAATTTCAATAGGATTCGTCCTTGGGCCGAATAAGTGACCTATGCCAAATTTCATCCAATTCGGATCGTAAATGCGACCTGTACTTTGTTTACAATTTAACATGCACAGACAGACAGACGGACGGACGGACATGCATAAATCGACTTAGAAAGTGATTCTATACATATTCTCAAAAGGAACCATGTGTCTATCTCGTTTCCTTTTGCCTGTTACAAACATATGCACAAAGACATAATATCCTGTACCACAGCGTGTTGAAAGGTTATAAAAAGGGGGTTATATGGGGATTACCCCAAAAAGGGGGCGAATGCTAATAATGTTTGGTAAGGAGATTTGTTACCATATACGACTACAAAATACCAAATTGCAGCGAATTCAGTTGAAAAACGCGCTCAAGAACCCCAAAATACCGAAAATTGGAGGTACCCTTATATGGGGGCTATCCAAAAAAATGGACCTATATTCATAATTTTTTGTGGAGATATTTTGTACCTATTAAGATCTCAAAATACTAAATAACAGCTAATTCGGCGGAAAAAACGATCAAAACCACCAAAATACTGAAAATTAGGATGTACCGTTATATGGGGGCTAGCAGAAAAAGTGGACTTACAATTATAATTTTTTGTGGAGACATTTAGTACCCAATAAGAACCTAATGTAGCAAATTTCAGGGAATTCGGTTGAAAAACGCGCTCAGGAACCCCAAAATACCGAAAATTGGAGTTTACCCTTATATGGGAGCTACACCTAAACGTGGACCGATAAAGCCAATCTTCAAACTTGACCTGCCTGCAGACAAAAGATGACTCTATGCAAAATTTTGGCGATCTATCTCAATTCGTTAAGACGCTAGAGTGATTACAATAGACAGGCGGACAGACAGACAGGTAGACGGACATGGTTATATCGTCATAGCATTTTACGCTGATCATGAATATATATACTTTATAGGGTCGGTAATGATTATTTCGATGAGTTACAAACGGAAAAAATAAAATTAATATACCCTCCATACTATGGTGTATATATATAGCTACACTATGAAATTATGCATAAAATACAGATTGTGAAAAAGTGTCGTATGCGACTAAAAAAATTTACCATAAATAGATCTCAATATGTCAAACACGTTAATAACATAACGTAAGAACAATCCTGATGACAAATAAGATGAAAAGATGCACAAGAACACGAGATAGAGGGTGGATATGATTTAAAAAAATATTCCTCATTCGATTTAATGAAAGACGTGCCATTTCAAAAATAACCCGCAAAGCCACATACAAATTCATATACAGGGTTATCTTCATGTTCTTTAGGATCCCCCCACAAAATTTATGTGGCCAGAACTCAAAAAAAAAAAAACAAGTGAAAAAGCGTTAAGTTCGGCCGGGCCGAACTTTGGATACCCTCCACCATAGATATACTGACAGGTACTTGAAATGAAAATATAGGGAAATTACCAAAAAGTGGACCTATATCGAAATTTCCACAAACCGGTTATGTAAACCAAAATGTAAACAATAAAACAAATTTCAGAAATTTTTAATGGACAATTATACCCACATCTTTATGGATAATGAGGGTGTATACACTTTGACACGGTTAAAATGGTTCTAGACCCCATGTTTCTTTGGACCAAATTTGTTTCAGAAAATTTTGATTTCATCCAAACTTTGGCCATCTTATTATTTCTTTCAAACATAGTTCAAGTTCGAAGATGGGGAATATCGGTCCACTCCTTCTGGTACCTCCCACAGAGGGGCTAGGTCTAAATACGGGTTATAGTTCATATATAGTCCATTATCGAACCTAACGTTCTATTTTTTTATCTCAATATCCTCCGCTGGTGATATGATTACAACAGAGTCTTAGAACCAAACCCAAAACGCAGAACAAATTGCATAACTATTTTAATATAAAAAAGGGGGTTAAATGGGGACTACCCCAAAAAGGGACTGCATGTTAATAATTTTTTGTAGGGAAATTTGTTACCATATACGACTACAAAATACAAAATTTCAGCGAATTCGGTTGAAAAACGTGCTCAAGAACCTCAAAATAGCGAAAATTGGGGGTACCCTTAAATGGGGGCTACCAGAAAAATTGGACCTATATCTATATTTTTGGTGCAGATATTTGGAACCCAATAAGAACCAAATGTACCAAATTTCAGTGAATTCGGTTGAAAAACGCGCTCAAGAACCCCAAAATACCGACATTTGGGGGGTACCCTTATATGGGGGCTACCAGAAAAATTGGACCTATATTTATAATTTTTGGTGGAGATATTTGGAACCCAATAAGAACGAAATGTACCAAATATCAGCGAATTCGGTTGAAAAACGCGCTCAAGAACCCCAAAATACCGACATTTGGGGGGTACTCTTATATGGGGGCTACCAGAAAAATGGAACCTATATTTATAATTTTTGGTGGAGATGTTTGGCACCCAATAAGAACCAAATGTGCCAAATTTCAGCGAATTCGCTTGAAAAACTCGCTCAAGAACCCCAAAATACCGACATTTGGGGGTACCCTTATATGGGGACTACCAGAAAAAATGGACCTATGTTTATAATTTTTAGTGGAGAGATTTGCTACCCAATAAGAACTCACAGTACTAAACTACAGCCAATTCGGTTGAAAACTACGATCAAAACCCCCAAAATACTGAAAATTAGAGGGTACCGTTATATGGGGGCTACCAGAAAAAATGGACCTATATGAATAATTTTTTTGTGGAGAAATTGGGAACCCAATAGCGACTCAATATACCAAATTTCAGCGAATTCGGTTGAAAAACGCGCTCAAGAACCCCAAAATACCAAAAATTGGGGGGTACCCTTATATGGGAGCTATGCCTAAACGTGGACCGATATATCCCATCTTCGAACTTGACCTGCCTGCAGACAAAAGACGACTCTATGCAAAATTTTGGCGCTCTATCTCAATTCGTTTAGACGCTAGAGTGATTACAACAGACAGACAGACGGACAGACGGACATGCTTAGATCGTCATAGAATTTTACGCTGATCAGGAATATATATACTTTATAGGGTCGGAAATGATTATTTCGATGCGTTACAAACGGAAAAACAAAACTAATATACCCTACATACTATGGTGGAGGGTATAAAAATGGAAACATTAAGTGGAAAAAGTTTACTTTCAGCAGGCCGATGCTACGAGTCACACAAGCAAGGAAGCCATTGCTCTTTTACGGGAAAATGTTCCGTACCATCCTAGTTTTCGAGGATGAGATAATCGCGATCTTGTGATTTAACACCTTCCAACTTTTTCATTAGAGCACAAGTAGAACATAAGGAAATGTGAAAGCTTCTACAAGGAAATGGAAAGCTTCTACAACCTGAAAAGCTATCACGTCCAGTATGTCCCCAATGTACCTATTATTTTCATGAAATTGTTGACACACTCCCAAAGGAGAGAATCGCTTAAAAATGACAACTATAAATGCAGTGCCCTGATTATAAATACAAAAAAATGATAAGAAAAAAATCAACAAATTATTTGTATTAGGGTTCCAAATTGACAAAATGAAAACTAAATTAAATCATCTACAATTTTACATTTAATCACCAAATAACCTCAAAATGCCCCTTTTTATCCCACCCTAGTAAAATTACAAATGAGATTCCCGTTGGCCAGACACAATAATTTCGCATTTCGTTTTCCATCAAACACCAGTCTATGTGCGCAATGTCACTCAATTTAAATATTTCGTATGAAATGTCATTAATTACCTGTCGTTACACCTTCAATGTTTGAAATGCGTTTAATTTCACGAGTGATAAAATTTAAAGAATTTCTACTCCCAACAACAAATACCAGTCATTCAGTTCGCCTGCCATTCATTCCATTGTTCCTCCGTCCGTTCGTTTAGTTCAGTGCAAGTTAAAAGGTGAAATAATCCAACATTAATTACATTTAACTACCATGGTTGGAAATAATATGAAGGTCCGTTCAAGTGATTACACGCTATGTCCTTCTGTGGAAATGTTTGGCGGGCAGTTTAGGTGGTGGACGGCTAAGCTGTCATCCCAAAAACACATCAAATACTTGAAACAAACCAATTTTTGGGATTTTTGCTCAACAAGACGACAATGGAAGCAAAGCAAACGAAAAGCCCTAATAGCGAAGAGAGGTGTTGTTTAACGCTTTGTTGCAAATAATAGTCTACCATCGTCCGAAAATGATGTTATTAGCATAAGGTGGATGATGTTTCGCTATCTTGTTGCTGTTGGTGGTGGGTTTCATTGTTTCCACTCAACGGTTATATTTTGTGATTTTTTTTTTAAATTATTTAAATAAAAAACGACACAAAATTATGTCGAATATTCTTTGACATTAGAAAATGTGTGCATTCCCCAAACCTACTCACAACGTATTTTACACAAAGACTTCGGGTTTCGATCATCAAAAGGTCGTCTTTTAGCAAGAAGCAAAATTATCGCATCTTATTATCGATATGGTAATTTGTGTTCTATAAGGAGACTATAAATAATTTTTGATGGTCGAAGTTAGATGAAATTGACAATACGGAGCTATGTGCCAAACAAGTTACGAATCCATTGTGTTTTAGGTTATCTGTTAAAAATATCTTCACAATTTGTCATTACGATCTTGCAACTTTTTTTGGAGTCACAAGAAAGGTCAGGTCGATTTTCGATTTTCCTAACCCGTTTTTTTTTTTATTCCGTTCTATTATACGTTTTGTGGAGATTCCAAGCGGAATATGTATGTTCATGATCGGTAAACTCAAAAACTATTGCAGCGATTTTGACTAAACTGTATGTACATGCTCTATAGGGCCTATGTTTCTGTGTAGTTTGAAGTTCGTCCGAAAGATGGCGCAATATTTAGTTTTTTGTGTTTTTCCACCATAACTCAAGAACTACTACACCGATTTTGACCAAAATTTATGTACATGCTGTATGGGAGCTTAGGAGTGTTTTTGTGTACTTTGTTCAAATAAAATTACCCTCTAAAATGCACGATTTTAGACATATATTCCACCCTACCATACGTTATCAATGTAGGTCTACTTTCGTGGGTCTTAGAAAAAAATCCCCATTAAGAGATGTTAAAATTTATTTTTTGTGTGCTTTGTGGTTCACAACATTTGTTAAAAAAAATGTCTTTTTAGTTCAAATTTTTGGTATATTCCGTATATTATGATCCGGTCATTATTCATGTCAATAACCTGTGGTGAACATTTTTAGAAAAGTTGCCAGAAAAATTGGCTACAAGTTAGTATTTCAGGTCTCCAGTAGTTTCCATAATATCATTGGAAAATATTGTGAGAATTGATTCACTTATGTTTAATATCCCACCCATTTTTATAACATAAAAATGCGTTCGATGTAGTGTAGTTCAAACCACAAAGCAAGGAATGATGTGTAGTACCATTATAGGGGGGCTATCGTAAAAAATTGACCAATATTTATCATTTTCTGTGGCAAGCTTCCCAAACCCCGCAAAATACTGAATACTTGAAGGTACCGTTATGTGGAGTCTATCCTTGAAAGGAGATCAATTTAATTAATTCTTATATTGAGTGTATATACTCTAGCAGGGAATTAAACTATCGCCCATGTATAATTTCGTACACGTATAAATGGAACACCGTAATATTTCTAGATTTATTTCTTTAGTTGAAATCGGTTAAAAATATCATATCCTACCAAACATTATATTTCTGTTCTCTATATATATTATATATAGCTGCGTTTAAACAATCAATAGGTTTCATGTACCAATTTTTTAAATGAGTGTACTACCCAATTTGAAAAAATTCAAACAACACAATATAGACTTCCCGATTTGGCCACTCGTTATAAAACAATATGAATATCGAACAATTCTTTTTTCGAGTTATTGCAAATATTTGTTGAGAAAATGTTACATTTCGTCTAACAAATAAGAAGTGCAAGTCATTTTTGTTTGACTGTCAAGATGCGTTTACACGCACTTGACACAACATTAAATTAAGTCTTTCACTCAGCTTTGGCAATTTGGTATAGAACTTTTTGTCCGTTTTATTTGTTATTGCTGATGGGGTGAAGTTCGCGCGTTTATTGGGGTTGTTCGCCAATTTTGCTCAGAATTTCGCCTACAGCCAGTTCAAATTATTCAGAACACTTTGATTTTTATAGAATACTAGTCCATATTTTACTCTGTATTTATTTTGTTTCCAATATGTATAAATATTACACCCTATTTTGATATAAAAAAACAAACAACGGGAAAAACGTATTTCGCAAAATTGTGAAGCATATAAAAGTGGAAAAGTACTTTACATAGTCAACAGGAGTTTGTGTGGGTGGGTGTGTGTGTGTCCGTGTGCGGCAGTAAGAATCAGAATCACAACAGCCACGACCGAAACGCTCGGAATGTTCTTTAGCAAAAGTTTGCATGGAATTTACGCTTGACTTTTACTTTTTTATTTGAGTTATAAAAGATTATTATGCACTTAGACGACAACATTTACTCAGACGCTGTGCCGAGTAATCGTCTCGTCTGCCTTTATGGCGTCGGCAAAAGTAGTGGCTTCCTTTCTTTTGCAACTTGGCAAATAGTTTTAATGTAATCACTATGCTTTTCATTACAGATGACTATGATGTAATGATAATGATGATCAGGATGATGCTGATGATGATAATTCATACAAAAGTAATTTTGAAAGTAAGCAACAAATGTGATGTGCATGGAGAATTTTGAATGTGATTTTGCCAATTGTACTGTAGAAAATATGTAATGATTTGAAAAATGATTTACAATGCATAATATTATTGGAATAAATCAGCCAATAAAATTAATTATATTTTCAAACATTGATTAAGACTATAATAAATATTAAACTAGCAAAGGAAGCAATAATTTAATATGGTAATACGTAGTCGTTTTGGGAGTACATACAGAATGTAAAGATAGAATTTGTATTAGACAACGCACAGTGTCACGACCGCGGCCAAAAATGGTCAAAACCAAGTACCACGAAGGACAAAATTTTTGATGAGGATTGATAGAAAATACTCCAATTAGTATAAATATGAAATTTTACATCGATATGTCGAGTAGTTTTGTCTCTACAAAGGTTCAAATCTGATAATTATTTATAAACTGATTTTTTACAATATTTTCGAAAAACGGGTGTGTTTTTCTGATGCTCAAATATTTGAATATTCAAATTAACGGTTATTATAAAAGTGTTTATTTTAGTTGCTGTGGATGTAAAGACTAGGATTCGCTTTAGTTTGTATGTATATAAATATCATATGGTGTAGTACTTAGTTCATCAAATTTGTAAAACAAATTTTGAAATTGGTGGAGCAGAAAAAAAAAAGTTTAAAAAAGGTTAGCTCTAATTGTTTTTATATTTGAGTGGTGAAATTGTGTTATTTAAGGAATAAAAAAAATTAGCTGCGGAGTCCTGCGGTCCTATGAGTTATTTAACTTTTTTGGTGACCACCTTATGAAAAAATATGGCATATTCACGAAATGGTTAGAAGCGAATAGTCCAATATGTTATGTATACAATTAAATGAGTTGTTGAGGGTCAAATAGGAAGGAGAAGATGGATTCAGAACATAGTAATAATACAATATTTTACATAAAATATGCAATTGAGTGGTAAAAACGTTATTCGAAGCGGAGATATGGGATAATTGGTTTTAAAATATAGCTTTTAAATAAATTTTCAATCAGTTTGAAGATTATACTTATTTATCAGATCATTTGAGACATAATCTTATAATCTAAATTTAGAGGTCGCACATGAATTACTTTTGTGAAAAGTTCATACAGCAAAATATTTGTTCATGGCATGGGATATGCAAAGTGCAGTACAATACCTTTTGAGCGACTTTCACAAGTTGCTAACAAGTCATGCGAACAAATAATTAGTAGCAGCCCGAACTTTTGTTAAAGCCGAGTTAAATAAGGATTTTATTTAGTATTTTATATTACAATCCGACCTTGTAATATCCTTAAACAGCCATAAAGTAAAGGCCCGAGATTATAATGTGGATGATACTAAATCGTACATTTGTGAAGACAATATATATATATATATATATATATCTGATGTGTGTTTTCAAAATGTTGTGAATGATAAAAAAGTAATTTATTAGTTATTAAAGGATATCAAATATTTGTTATATTATAATAAAAATAACAAAAATAAAACTACTATACTTAATTTAGCTGCATATAACGATTTTATAGTACAGAAAGTTAAATTTGTAGGGACTTTTGGTATGGTAGGTACCTGTAATATGGGCCAACAACTAAATTACAACACCTATTACTGTCTTCGCCTAAATTAGATGTAATTTGGACGAAGACATGAAAATTTTCCTGGAATTTGGATGAATATAAACTATTTATAGGTCCAAAAATCGGATTTTTCAAGACCCTTTGTATGGGAGGTATATCAAATCTTGGTCCAATCTACCCAGTTTTTGGTCCGTTGCTTTATAGGCATAAGTAAATGTAAATTGTCAATTTTCAGTGAATTTGGTTGAATATTAAAGATTTTATAGCCCAAAATAACTTTCGATAACTCCTTCTATTTTTGGCCGCTGTTTATATGAACTCGCGACATAGTGCAACGCCCGGTATAATGAATGATATATTATCAGACCCATTGGATATATTGCGAAGTGTAATTTTATTTAAAAACAAAAAAATAATCCACATTTCAATGGTTTTCTAAAAAAAAAAAAATATATTTAACATAATAACAATAATGTTAACATATTTTTTATAAGACAAATCCATCCTGTTTACAAATTTGGAAAACGTTCGTTATATGCGGTAGTCATTTTAAAAATACCAATATTTTGGTCATTCGTTATATCCCGAATTCATTAAACTGAGTAATTGTTATACCGATCGTCGCCTGTATCTATATCAACCTTAACGAATATTTACATATATTATTCTTATGTAAAGCATAGACCCGCTAGGTTGTTAGCGAATCTTTTTATAGTTAAAAAAATAAACATTAATTTAGCTACACAATACTGTTTTCGATTAAGTATACATTTGAAACATTTTAATTATAAGTGTTATATATATTTTTAATCTCAGATCTTACTTCGCATTTCTTTCGAACAGAAACGTTGCTGCTTCTATCCTACTAAATCGATTACAACTTACTAATTTTTATATTTTCTGAAAGTGTACTATTTTCTCGATCCTCCCCATGGACCTATTAATTTAATACTAATGGTAAAATATGTAGTACGTTTTAGTACATATTGCACAGCGCATCATTTATTACACAGAGATCTGTCTTTATAGGGAAGATTTCCATTAAAATTGCAGAAATTTAATATTTCTGGTGTGTTACGTGTTACAAAATCCACAATCGAAAAATGTTTCGGTATTTTTAGTATATCCTCGATATAAAGATCCAGCCCATTATTCATTACATCGGAAGTCGTTGTATTGTGGTTGAAACATCATTTGTGTTTAAAAGTGCCTACTCTTTAGTACTTGTGGTGTTCAGCGGCTTCTTTGCATAGTTTACCTTATTTGTATATAAAGTATCGTCCGTTTTTTAACACATTGGAAGTTTTAACCAAAATTCACATAATCGTTCGCTGTGGTATAGATCCATGTGGGATTGGAAACTATATTTCAAATAACCGTTAGTATTTTTTAGTAAAAATGTTCGAAAAATATGTCAATAAAACGTTTTATTTGCCATAGTCAAAGATTAATACTAACATTCGGATACCTGTCTCTAACCTTTCCTATTTCGTACTTTATACTACCTCTACTCCTTCTGTCGTATTCAATATTTAGTACTTTAAATACAAATGTCAAACAAAATTGCGAAAAGTATTGTTTTTCATAAAAAAAAAACCTTGTACCCAAATTCTATATCCACCCGTACTGCCGTATACAATGTGTTGTACTAGTTAAATCTATGTACCGAGTTTCAGATTTCTATTCCTTCCGGTTCCATTATACTATTGTATTTAGTACTAATTTCGAAAGAATAATGCATTGCATTCTATTTGCAATATGTAAGCTACATACTCAATTTCAGATTTCTATTTCTACCAGCTCCATTTTATTTTATTATTTAGTACTTTTTATCACCACTTTAATACTAAATTCCAAAAAATGGTACGCATGGTGTTTTATTTGTAATAGTTTAAGCTTTATGCGAAGTTTCACAACTTTTTAATATATTCTAGTACTAATTTCAAAAAAAATATGTTTGCTTATTATTCTATTTGTAATAGCTTAAGTTACATACAAAATTTCAGTTATCTATCCCTACCTGTTCCATCGTAGTATACTATTTAGTACTTTTTAGTACCTTGAGGACTAATTTCCAAAATTTGTTCGCACATTCTCGTTTGTTTATCATTGACAAAGCTGCATACCAAATTTCCGAGTTGTAGTTCCGGCGTAATATAGTTGTAGTACTATTTAGTTCCATGTTAGTACTAATTTCCAAACAATATTTTTGCACATCTTTCTATTTGTAATAGCTTAAACTCCATACCAAATTTCAGATATCTATCCCTACCTGTTCCATCGTAGTACAATATTTAGTACCGTTAGTACTAATTTCCAAAATTCGTTCACAAATTCCCCTTTGCTTATCATTGGCAAAGATGCTTACCAAATTTCAGAGTTCTACTTCCAACCGTTCCGACGTAATACAGTTTTTGGGACTAGTTAGTACATTTTGGTACTAATTTTCAAAAAAGAAAATTTGCCTATCATTCTATTTTTAACAGCTTAAGCTTCATACCAAGTTTTAGATATGTATTATTTTAGTACCTCTTAGTACTAAATTCCAAAATTTCGTACATACCCCTTCCCTTATTATTGCCATAGCTGCACACCAAATTTCAAGGTTCTACTTCCAACTGTTCCGGGTTTAAACAGTTTTAGTACTTTTTAGTACCTTTTTGTACTAATTTCCAAAATTATTTCTGCATATCATTCTATTTGTAATACATACCATGTTTCAGATATCTATCTCCACCGGTTCCATTAAAATTGTTCCATTGTAATTTTCAGTACAGCCCAGTACTAAATTTCAAAATTTTTTCACACATACCATAAAGCTTATGGTTAACAAAGCTGCATGCCAAATTTCAAAGTTCTTAACCTAACCGTTCCCCCGTAATACAAATTTCAAGTTTCTACCTTTAGCCGCTTCGTCTGGGCGTTGATGAGCAGTCAGTGACCAAATGACCAAATGAAAATTTTACTGGTCCTTCAAAAATTCGACGTCTGTTAGGATTCATCTGTTGATTATACCCAAAGTGGTGAAGGGTATCATATATTCGGACCCATCCGACTTTACTACTTTCCTTACTGGTTGCCTTATAACATCATTGTGATAACATCAAATGACACGAAAGTAAAGCATTTTCCTCAAACAATTTGTTCGACTAGTAAACATAGAATTTTAATCTGCCAAATACTGATTGACAATTCAAAGTGGCAACATAACCGAAAAATTGGCAATATAACCGAGACAGTACTCACGGCATGTGAAAATAACGGTAAATTTTAATCAGACCGTTAACAACTTCAGTTCGTAAATATTTAGAAAAAAACACAACTTACCGTATATATTATGGGAACATGTAGTAAGTGTAGCTCCAAACCTAAGAAAGTGAAAACTTCAACCACAAGTTATTGTTGTCAGACACCACTCACAAACCTACATTTGAAAAGCAAATTGGAGACACATTTCCATCGAATCTGTTTTTCAGATACACACTTCTCTAAAACCGACACAACGAGGAGAAATCTACGAAACCCATGCACACACAAATGAAATTCATGACAAATAAAACAAATTGAAAAAGGATTCTTTTTCATGAATTTAATTCAAAATTCAATATATTTTCAGTTTTATATATTACTTTTAATTTTCTCTGCACAATTTCACAATATTTAATAATTTATTCATGCGCGACACTCGGACGCGATATTAAAAACTTCTTAACGATGCAGCAGCGGCGGAAGGACTAAGTGAAGGATGTACAAATCTCTTTTGGCAGAGTCGATTACGCAACATTGAAAAGCGACAGCGAATGGGAAACATAATGTTTTACTAGAGTTACAAATTTTTATTTTTTAATAAAAATGGTAAAATAGTGTTAAACCGTTAAACTGCTATGATCAAAGAAATTTTAGTATTTAACCGTTTGAGTCCCAAATTTTTACCCGTGACAATAGAAATATTTTCTATACCTAACCTAAATAGGATATGAACAAAATTTAACGTCGCTACATCCTTGCATTAGGGAGATACAGTACCTTCTTTCCGAAAAATAAAAGTCCGATATCAAGAAACACACATGCGATATATATACAGCCGAACGAACGAATTCGGGATATAACGAACGAGCGAAAGTTTTCCAAATTTATATACTGGGTATAACGATTGGCGCAAAAAAATAATGGGACAGCATTATTAGAAATATACAGTGAGCAGCAAAAGTCATGGTATCCCATACAAATCAAAAATATTCGGTAATTCCCCAAAAGAAATTCACAAATTTTCAAATATATATTTTTATTTCATGTATTCAATCCTATACTACAACAAATTAATGTAATATTTCATTTTTTTATTAAAACAAAATATAAAACAAAATCGACATAATGCCAAGTCCATAGTTTTTCCACAGCAAAAAGTCCAGCCTTGGTACCTCTGGAGAAAATAATGAATTATTTAATATTACTTAATTTTTAGAATTAAATTGACTTACCTAATACTTGGTAGGATATCCCTTGAGTTTAAAAACATCATTCAATCGTTTGGGCATTGAGTATACAAGTTTTTGAGTGTAGTCCAACGATATTTTATCCCATTCCGTCAGAAGTATTTCCTTGAGTTGCGCCATACTGGAGATTGTATGATTTCGGATTCGTTTATCTAGATGATCCCATAGGTGTTCAATCGGATTTAAATCGGGCTGTGTGGAGGTGTTATCAGCATGTGTGGTGTATTGTATACGTTCGAGAAAGTAACTTTTCCCAGAACTCATTTGTCTTGTTTTTATAATCATTTGCAAAATCGACACGCTTCTTTCTGTTTGCTTTGTTAACAAGTGTTTTTTTGTCTGTACCGTGTCTGCTGAAACTGCTTTCCCAAATGATTCTTTTAAGTCTGCACGATTTTAGGAGCGCTAGTAAATGTACCTTTTTTTAAAAAAATATATATTCAATTTTTCGTTCTTCTCTGATGTTGAGCTTCCTGGTACGGTCTGATCGCGGCTTATTTTCAATTATATATTTTTTTTTTGTACCGATTAACCACTTTTTGGACTGCTGATTTCGTTCTGTTTATCACTTTACCTATTTCGGAATAGGATTTCCCCATTTGGAGTTGACACGATCTCGATTTTTTCTATGGTTTGTTGGAACAAATAAATGAAATATTACTTTCCGTTATTGTAGTATAGGAGTGAATACATAAAAAAATAATTGTATTAAATTTTGTAAATTATTTTTTGAGTAATTACTGAATATTTTTTTATTTGTATGGGGTACCATGACTTTTGCTGCTCACTGTATATGAACTCGTTATTATTACTGTTATTACGTTAATTAATTAATTGTTTATTAGAAAGCCAATGAAAAGTGGATTAACATTTTTGTTTTTAAATAAAATGGCACCATAAAAAACTTCACGATATAACGAATGTGCCTGACAATATATCATTCGTTATACCGGGCGTCGACAATATATATATATAAGACCTAAATATGTGTACAGTACAAATTATTTAAATCTATTCGCATTCGAATTGAATGAATTTTACCTCCATCTCTTTTGATTCTAGTTAAAAAATACCCTGGATAGTAACATATAACGTTAACAGTAATGTAAGCACAGTTTGCATCAATGCGTCCATGTATAAGATAGTAAAAGCTCCATCCCCTCTCGGCTTACTACACGATTTCATGCGAAAAAGTGCTAGATATTTTTGCATTTGTTTTTGTGAGCATTCGGCTTAGTTTACTACAAAAGCTTCTCCAGATAATTTTGAGCTTTCTTGTTAGAAGTGTTTCTCAGTAGATGAGGGTTTCAAATATATAAGGCTGACGTCAGAGTGCAAGCGAGAAGCGATGCGATACTACATGATATAATAGTTCATGTTACTCCAATGCTATAGTATGTTAGAGTGGATGCTATAGAGAGCAAAGTATGTTGTTGTTTGTTTACATCGTCTATTTCAGTTATAAACTGGTGTTTATTGACTCAAGAAGGATTCAGAGGAGGAATTTTTCATATCGCAAAATATTTTGAACATAGTTTTTAACGAACACGAAATTAACAAATGTTTCTGCATCGATTTCCCTTATTTTTTCCCAATTATTTTATTATTATTTAATTAAATTTGGACTTGAGTCCACAAAAATCCCGACAGATTGATCCGTGCCATTAAAATGCGATAAGATTCAAAAGAACGATGCTAAAACCCGATCAATAACGGTAAATTAAAATAATAAACAGAGACAAAGCGAGTTCATGCACAACACGCTTTATCTCTTGCACTCGCTTCGTCTCGCTTATAACATAGCATCCACTCTGACAGCTTTTGCGCTATACCATAAGTAAACACATGCATAGGTTTATAGTGTCGTCTAGCGGTATATCATATCATTCTCACGTCAGCCAAACGTGTTAAAACTAATTAATTCAGTGTCTTAAACAGGGAGCGAAGAATGATAAAAATACGCTCATTCTCACGAATATTCACGGCGAGAATTCGAATATTTTCAATTTATCGCGAATGATAAAGTTACAAGGAATGAACAAGCATTAGCAATCTCTCTGAATGTTCGCATTGTACGAACAATTCACGAATGATAAAATTTCACTGCAAGCGTCGTTGATTCGTTTGTTCGAAAGCATTTGTTGCTGAAGAACATTCTTTTGAAAAAACTCCAAAAACAAATGATCGCGAATGCTCGCAAGCCATGTTAAAAACAACAACAAACAAAAATATCATGAAAAAGTAAACACACACAACGAATGAATGTGTGTGTAGCAGAAAGTGTGTAGAATAAGAAAACACATGTCCAACAACTATTGAGTTCACGAACGTTTGTGGTTATTCTTGTTTCTGGTTTGAGCATTCGCGAGAATTCGGGAATGTTTCTTTTCATTCGTGAAAGAATTTCAACCTCTCTAAGTCAACATCCCAGAAACACCTTTGAAATTTAAATTTATATATTTATAAGATAAGATAAGCTCCATTTGCTATTTTAATGCGAATGATTCTGAACTTTTATCGTTAGATTTAAGTTCAACTTTTAAAAAGTGCACGTTCAGCTTTTAACATTTTGTTTACAGAACTCTGTTAACATACATTTGTTGGTGGTGCCTGATGGTTTTTATACACTCCGGTTTGTGTCTGTGTACTTTGGTGTGAGCCATAGATTAGCAAGACCGCCATCTATTTGTGGTTGCTCCATACATTAAATATATCGCTGGCTTAACATTTAAGGCAATACGACCACCATGCACATAGGATACCAACTATGGGATTAAGTAAAATGATATGGCACCGTAAGTGAATTTATGGTTGTCATTTGCCTGATATTGTTCTTAATTATTAATAGTATACCTTCGATATACACACATGGCCAACATAATATGTACATCTCAGTTAAGAAATTCAATATCAAGGGGAAATTTATTATATTATTTACCAGAATTGCAGTGAAACTTGGGGGGTGGTGGCGGAGGTGACAACTAAAGATCGTGAAGTTGATTTTCTTCATCCCATATTTCACATGACAGAACCAGAGACCCATTTCGAATACAAAAGCGTAGCGAACGATACAAGAAGAAGAAAATATACTTATTATGTGGATTTTTCAACACAACAGCGGTTCCAAACACTTATCAACATATGTCAAGGATTGTTTCCAGGACAATATAATGAAAATGCTTGATTCTGCTAGGAAGTTATTGCACTTGAATCCAATAGGAAACCACTATGAACTGCACATTACTGCAGAATCAATCATGCTAAAAATAAGGGTCACTTTTGGCAGTCTATACAAAAAAAAAATATGGTATGAAAATACTTTTGAAAAATTTTAGGAAAATTGTAAGTAATCAGCGAAAAAATCATCCAAAATAGAGGTGGATGCAAAGAATACTAATAACACATAAACATCATAAAATACAATCTTTGCTAAAACAATCGAATGTACTTGTATAAATTAACGATTTTCTAAATGTACTTATTATTTTGTCCATTCATTTTTATGACGTTTTTCTTTCTATTGCGTATAGAAATTTATTCACCTCAAAGATCCACACAAAAAGTAGTTTTTAAGTACAATTTAAAAACGAAATTTCAATTTCAACTGAATTCCAATTTACAATGCAAACATTTCTTGAATGGAACGAAAACTATGCATACTGAAGCGTGTAGGTATTATTTTGGTCATGTGTATGTGTGTGTGTGTAATAAAAAACAATCCTTTATATCAAATAATTGAAATTCCCTTCAATACCAAAGTGCCTCATTTGCCAATTTTCCGAACATCGTAATACATTTGGGTACTTATACAATTTCCTTGAATTTTATAAGTATTCAAATTTCTTTTGATTATTTGGAATTTTCTTATTGTTGTACGTACCATGGTTGTATGTCAATCATAGTCAATAAATCCAAGTTAACCCTAAAGTGTGGAAACCTTTATCCAATGTATAGAGATGAATATGTACACATTTATTTGTTATTAATGAATATATTTAAATAATACTGACAACATACATCAATGTTAGACTTAATAATAAATTAATAATAACTACAATAGTAATTTTATATTTTAAAACACGTAATACTGACAATGTACATTGACTATAGGAAATTCCCAGAATTAATAACATTTTAAAATTTGTTCTTTGTAAATGCCTCAGGTCTTAATTTACCATACATTTGTAGATTTATAATATTTAATGATATGAAACAATTTCTAGAGAGAGTTGGAGATATAAAATGAACTGTAAGCACTCGGTTCACTTAACATCAGTCGACTTGAAATCTTCGTTCAAAGGATTCATTACTTAATTTCTATCTAGGTATATGGAAGATATCACCTTCGATCAGCTACGTTCCAGACGTATACAGTACTTAGTACAGTTTTGTGGGTTTGTTGTTATATTTTTTACATTTAATATAATTACTGAAGAGTATTCCAAGTATGTTTGACAAAATTTAATATAGTTGTACTAACATTTTAGCTATTCCTGTTTATTTTCACACACCCTGGGTAATTTCGCCTCTTAGACTATTGTCTGGTGATGATGGGTTCTTAAAATCACTGTTTCCTCAATAATTGAGGAATTACTAGACTTATTGGTTACATTAGAGTCCATCGGTTTGGGATGTTTATCAGCCACCAACACCGCCTGTTCCTCATTACTATCACATTCCAACAATTCGGGATGTAGGGGTTTGAAATTGTTTCGTTGCCATTGGCAACCCGAACTGGGAGGACCGGAGACGATTTCTTTGGGTTTCAGATCACTACCATTAACGTTTAGACCATTTATCATGATCTCTTCACCATTGCTATTTACATTGTAGGTTATAAAATTGCACATTTGTGGGCTTTCATATTTTTTGCTGCTTCGTTCACTCGACGTCTGCCGATTATAGATACTGCTGGCGCGGGTCTGATTTCGTAGACGTGATGTACCATATGTTGAGCGCAGCGAACTGGCCCGTGTATGCATTGACATTGTGCGCTCATGTACCTCGCCATTTGTATTGAAATGACAGAAGAACGTGTGAAACCGTTTATTAAATTCTCTTTTAAATTTTTCCTAAAAGAAAGAACAAAAGTAACGATAGAAATGAATACAGGAAAATGAAATATCGATTCGGACGCCATAGTTACATCATTCACCATGAGGCGACCAATGGAAATACTATACTCTTAGTGTAGAAAATTAGGCTAGGATCTACTAACGCACAAAACGCCCTTTATATGATCATTTTTTACGCCTATTCGTACAATGAAGCGAATTCGTATTTTGTCCATCAAAAACCAAGAATGTCAAATTGCAGTCACATCCGTCATAAAATCCGTTAAATAACATAAAATTGGACATGATCTGTGGGGGCTATGCCATACCATGGGCCTTATAAATTAAAAAATCATAAAATTAAATTTCTAACCGTGAATGGTAAATTCAGTGTATCAATCTCACCGTGAACCGAGATCTCCCAAATATCTATCTAATCCACCCGTTGAGTACATTTTAAAATGTTCATATCCCACTTTTAAATCCTTACGGTCATTGTGGTTACTCTATCGTTTATTTTCTCAATAAATGTATCGATCGATTGATGTGTGGGAAGCGGCGATGTCTTTTTGCGACCAAATATCGCCGATATCGCACACAATCCAGTCATCCTGTCATCTGCCCAGACGAAGTTACGCAAATATAAAAGTGGAGCTATTGTCATTTACTTTGATAAAACATAACATAAACCCTAGACTTCGTTCAGCCTCGATGTTCATATAGTTTTAATCAAGTTGTGTTGAATTATCGCCTCTGGCAGATTAAAATCTGTCAGATGACAAATAAAAAGGTGGAAAATAAATATAAAACGCCTCTTCGTAATATCATGGTTACCATGTCTACCTTCTCCCACTTTAATGCCATCTTGCTACATACTTACGTTGTATATACCATAGATGAAAGGATTATAACAGCTGTTACTCATGGCCAGCCAGTCGCAGCAGAACCAAACAATACCGATGAACTGGTATTCATTTATCTCTGGAATTGTAACGTAAAGGATGTTGTACAACTGCAGTGGCAACCAACAGACTCCGAATACAATCACAACAATAATCAGCATTTTTATAACCTGTAATAAAATAAGACAAACACCGACGCAATCAAATGAAAAATATGCCACAAGAGGGTTATGCTGTGTCACGAAAGCGGGAGGCGTTTGTATATCACACTGGACATTTAGTGTTATTTACACAGAACTTGCATCCATGTGAGTCGTGTACCTTTTTCTTGTTCCTCAACAATGTGATATCCCTTGAATCCTGCGCATTACCCGGTGCTCGAGTACCCCACAGACGTATGGCCATTTGTATGTAAACGAAGCTGATGACGCAAAACGGCACCAAATATTGAACGAATACTAGCGAATAACGGTATGTCTGTAGCTGACTTTCGGACAGATTTACGTTATTGCAAAATGGTGTTGTCACATTGTATATTGTGTTGTTGATAGTGTCTGGAAAATAGAGATGGAAGAGAAATTTCAGTGTAAGTGGCAATAGAACCAGCGGTAAGAAAATGGGACAAATTGTTCCGGCTATCATAGCTATGCAAATAAGCGATTGTCTGGGATTATTTTTAGAAAAATCCTTACGTACCTTTTCGCCGCTCATGCAATAATTCCACTCGAAAGGCAATGGCACAGGGTGTAGCAAAGGTCAATGACGCCAGCCAAATAGTGGCAATAATGAATTTCGATGCAAATTTCGTAGGACGAGCCCTGTGGATGGAAATTCGTAACAAATTTAGAAAAATGGAACTTACAAATAAATTTACATATTTTAAACTCAAAAATTTAATGGTGAAGGTATATATATATATTTGGTGAGGACGTTATTATAGCTTGTATTAAATATTCAGGTAGCAACTATCAAGAGGTCTGACCAAGGATGATATAAATATACCCACAGATTTTCATGTTTTAGTAATTCACAGCAAATTTCTCATTCACAGTAGGACTGACTTATTATTTCAATTTCGTAACCACCGTTTTCTTCATAATGATTGAGAAGACGAAGCGATGATGTTCGGCTGCTCAAGGACTATGGAATCAACCTTGGCAAGAGAATTTCCACGAATAGATGTATAAGTGGGATAACACTTCACATTAATTTTTGTATTTACAAAAAGTTCGTAAATTGCCAGGTATTCTTTTTATATTCAATGGAAATGTTTTCAATTGTGTACCAACAGTCTTTGGCCTTTAATACAAAAACAACAATTTAACCTGATTGTTGTTCTGCAAGAACGTATCCTTATATACCAATTAACGCAACACACTTTGCACGGAATAATAATTTTCTGTTTTATTTTACAATTGTAGATGCAGTTGAGGTTTATGGAAATAATGCAACAATGTGTTATTACAACTTTTCTGTGGAACAGCTTACCTCAGCGGATTTAGTATGGCTCGATGACGATCTATGGCAATTGCCGTTAATGTAAATACAGACACATTAACACTGACCGCCTGGACAAAAGGACAAAATCCGCACATAAACCATGGCAAAGTCCATCGCTGTAACAAAGCTGCTTGAAACTGCAAAATAATAAAATAGAACATGGATAAGCACATTAAGTCAAGTATTCCACTTCAAAAGAAACAGAGATGGCACAAATTGGATACGTAATAACCATAATTTTAACTAATCTCTCGACTTTTACAAGCTGACGTACAATTATTTTAACGATTTTGTTTTTGATTTTTTCTTCTGTTTTTTTTTATTTATTTATTAGAGTCCAGCTTACCTGAAATGGTATGCAAAATAATCCAATTATTACATCCGCAAATGCCAGGTTCGCTATGTACATATTTGTTACGGTTCGCATTTGCCGAGTGGTGGCCACCACCCAGATCACCAATGAATTACCGACTATTGCAACTAAACTAATAGTTCCATAGAATATAGACAGGAGTACAACAATCTCCGCGGGGGCAACATATAGGACTTCTATTTGGATGAAAAGAAATACACAAATACATACAAACATTTGTTTATATAAAAATGTTAATTTTATTCATCATCTATCGTAGAGATGTAACAGTGTTGGGTAGGGTAGGACATTCTTCCATTGAATGGTATCGTCGGATTCATTTATGTAAACAATTACTATAGCCGACCTCGAAACTTTTTCTTTTGTCAATTATTTACTATTTATATTTTGTGGGACGGTAGTAGTCGCACGACTTAATTACTTGATAACTGTAGGGGAGGAAAATACTGCAACGAAAAATCCAATCTCTAAGAGAAATGGCACAAGCAAAATATACGTGTATGCGGCATTAACTTCCCTCTAAGAACGAAAAAAAGAAGGAAGGACAGAAAGAAGGAAAGCATTGACCACACATCGTTTTACATCTGCTAAGAATTTTCCATCGGATTAAGATCCGGCGACTGCGCAGGCCGTGGCATTACCTCAATCCTTTCGAATAGAAATCAGTCATTTCCGAGTTTGCTAGTGTGGGCATTTCTTAACTGGCATATGGGAACATAATGTTTTTTAAGATATTAACATACACAGTTCTATTATTAATCATATGGATTGGCCCTACGCCATAATATGAAAAACTCAACCTTGAATGCTTTACAGTTTTGCCTATGTACATACATATTTTGTGTTTGGGGGAATTCAAACATATAGGACAATCTTTGTTTCATCTGTCATTAAGATATGAGATTTTGCAAAACTCATTATTATTTTCGATCAATCTCCGCTGTACACGCACATCATTGATTTGTAAATTTAAATTTGTTTTCATCATTTCAGAGGACACTAAATGGTTTATCCTACAGTACCGTACTAGATACCTATCCCAAAAGAGGGTTTATTAATTTTTAAAAACGACTATCAAGGACTATATTAAAATTTTAGAAAGTCTGTCAACAAGTGGCAATTTTTAAATTAATATTTAGAAGTACTTTAAACAAGAGTTAGGTTTTTAATTTTTTTAGAAGTGCTATTAACAAGCGTGGATTTTTTTTAAAATAGAAGGACTATTTACAAGCGTTGGTTATAAAAAAATGCTAGAGTGGAAAATTTTTAAATGAATTTCATAGTTCTCTAAAAAAATAATACCACGGTTCAGTAATCATTATAGATTTCTGATATTATGTTTATCCACTCTAGCATTGATTTGAACATTTCCTTGAAGTTATTCATTCATTTGTATTAGTTTTTTATGCAATCAATTGAGGATTTGAAATTCTCATATATATATATATATATTTTTTACATAAATTTTAATGAACAAATGTACTTCCTTGAAATATCAGCTGCTGTTATTTGTTTAGTATCCAGAACAGCAATTCTAAGAATTTCAATGCATTAAAGTATCATGGACTGTGGAAACTACTACTATGCTAACAAACATAGTAGGTGGGTTATTGGAACTAACAATAAGTGATGGCAGTTAATAATTGAAATGTTGCAATTTTTTTTTTAGAAAAGTAGATCCGATACTTCAATTAAAAATATTTGCAGCTAACAATAAATATGTTAAGAGAGCTAAGTAGTGCCGATCCGTCACATTTATATAAATTGTATTGCCCAATTAATGTTAAATATTTAAAGAAGTTTGACTAGATTCAATCCCTTCCGTTTACTTTAATTTTAGTTCCACTTTTATTAATTGGGCACTAACAAACCCAAGTAGTAAAAATAATAATAACATGTTTAAATTTTATATATATTTATATTATAATATGGTTTCTTTAACATCCCTTCCACTTTTCCCTTTTTGAGAATGAATTTTATATTGCCATTTGTTTTTACTTAATTTGCTTTTATAATTTTACTTGTTTTATTATACTAGAAATTATAATTTTGATCAGTTTATCAATCCACCACCCCAAGATAAAATGATTTCAATATGGGTTGAAGTTTGGGCTCATTTTCCAATCGAATTAGCTAAATGTTAATATTTTGGATTATTGTTGGGTAAAAAATCTCTATACTAAAAGTTATCAAAATTGACAAGTTCATATGATAATATATCCCATTACACGATATTAAGTTTTAAAGGTGTTTTTGCCGATTTTCAGAAAAAAATGTCCAGAGTATCCACACCCGTTCGACTATATAACATTGTAGTTTTCTTCTTTACTTACCATATTCTTCTTCATCCAAAATTTCATTTTCCTTAAGCCTTGTGAAGCCGTATTCATCCATTTTTATTGTGACTATGACAGCAAACACTTTATATCATCTGTGACAGGATATACATCTGGAGCATATGATTTCTTCAGATTGCGTATTGGTGGTTATTTTAAATGCGCGCCTCTTGTTTTTTGTTGTTAGTATTTCTTATTATCCTCAAAAGAGTGACTGTTTCCTTTCTTCTTAACACCAGCACGTGATTATTTCTTCGAAGAGCATAAGGGCATCAGATGAACACTGCTGCGGTGTATGGCATTTTAATAACTTTACTGTAAAGAAGAGAAAAAGAGAAAAATAAAATGTAGCGAACATAATAAAAAACCACACACAATATGTTTTTGACAAAAATTACTCAAGCAATAAAATAACAAAACATAATGTGAAGTTTTATTTTGCGAAGTCTATTTTAATCACACACACACACACACACATACAATTAAAATTATATAAAATGTACTGCCAAAACATTTTAGTTTAACAACTGTGCTGGTCATACAACTAAAAACCTTGACTATTTAATTCGTACAATTCAATAAGCCTGAGTAAGCTCTAAGAATATTAAATAATCCATTAGCACAAGGAATTATACAACACACAAGATGACTTTTTGCGGAATCTTTAAATTTAATTTAGTTAGAGACTGAATATTCCCATAAGGACGGGTGAGGTTGTCGTATACCTCTGCACTAATTGAAATGAATTTTTCATCGAAAAACATATATAACTATGTAAATGTATTTCTACTAAATAAACTATTTTTATACAATTCGTCACACGTTGAAGAGTATATTTAATCTGTCGTTGCATTTGTAACACCTCACTTTGCACTATGAAACATTGCCATACAATGTTCCGTTGTTTTGTGTTACCAGAACAGCAGAGCAATCAACCCTAAGGGTTTGCAATGTTCCGCCGCTTCTTAAGTGTATATTAAATATGCCATAACGTACATATATTCTTGAACACATATATTCCCGTTAGTCTGTCTATTGAATTTACGACAGAATTCGCAATAGTTAAGATGGAGTTTTCAAATGTGATGTATAAAGAATGGGATATATGGGAGCACTTTTTAGGGTACCCCCCAAAAAACGTATATGCTGTAGTGTGTTATTTTACGTTCTCGCTGGGTAGAAAATGGCGATTCTAAAAATTATCAATATAGGCCTAAGTTTCGGGGAAAATCTTTCTACTATCTAAATATGATTAATATTGGTAAATTTTTTGCGTGACCCCTTCATAACAGTACTAACAGTTCGGTCCAACTGAACTTAACGACTTGTTCTAGAACAATAACACTTTTAATTTCGTAAAAAATATACGTCATAATGCCCCTTAATCTTGTTTTTCAACCACACTATATTAAAAAAAAACGCTTTTTTATACCAATGCAGCCTTTGAATTAAAAAAGAAAACAATAATATTCATTTGTTTTCAATGTAAACCAGTATTTTTTTAATTGCTTTAAGCTTTTAATTGGAATTCCATAAATTGCATAATATTTCGTGCATGGGGTATTTCAAAACAATTATCTACAGCAGGTACAGACAGAGCGTAAAAAATTCTGTTCTCACGCACTTGTCTTTGTGTGTGTGTCAATGGTTTTTCAATTGGTTCAGTTGAATGTGTGTGCGAGAATAGTGATACTTACTCTCCCGAGAGTGCACGCGTGCGGTGGTTCGCCCGACTGTGATCTACAGTGTAAAATGCCTATCCGGAGGATGTTTAGCCCACTTGCATTATGCAATTCAGATTGAAAAATTCGTCTACGATATTTTCACATAATTTATTTGTTCTCCGAATCATTTTAATTTTTTTCAAACTAAATACAAAACATTTTGCTTCTTTTTCTGATACTGACAAGTATACAATAAACGTTTGCACTGCATCCGATGAATTCCTGACTTTTATTTTGCATCGTTATTAAAATACGAGTACATATAATTCAGGACCAATGACGATACGGCGAAACTAAAAGATTTATGTTTATGTAAGTTTTCTTTGAATTTACCATTATAATTTTAAAACCTCGTCATATTGCGGCTTCTAGTAGAAGTGGATAAATTAGAAACCATGCAGTAATGTATCACGCCTGAAATGTTCATGTGAAATATGTAGGGAATTTAATGATGGACTTTAAAACATTATTTTCCACGAAGTCCAAGCAAGTAAGGTTTATTCCAATTAGCCAACACATGTATACGTGGGCATGTATACATGTGTGTATTTGTTTGTGCAGATGATATAGCTGAAATTGAAACACACGTAGAAAAACGTCTACGCAAATTCCAATTTTGGGAATTGGCTATTCAAAGTGAATGAATTAGGGTGTCTATATTTTGTTTATACCCTACACAACAATGTTGTCAGGGTATTGCAGCTTTGTGAAGCCCCAAGAGTTTGTAACGCCGCGAAATATTGGTTGTAGACCCACCTTTTGGTATACTTATCATGTACACAGGATACAGGCCACAAGCCCTAGACGGACGTATTTTGACCCAAGAAGACCGCTATTGGTTTTGGTTAATATTCATGGTATTAAATGGACCAAAAACTTTATTTTTGTCTGAACGTTCTAATGGCCACTATTATCGTCGCACAATATTTAGCGGGTCAAAAAGTCCAGATTTTGTGTGAAAAATTATAAAAGTTGTATTGTATGTCCTGAAGGACATAGAAGCTGATCGTATATCCAAGAGGAGTGGTTGATCTTTAAATTTATACCAATTATATTATTTTAAGTATTATTGTAATAATTATTAACCCAATACAGCATTAGATGGCAGAAGTATAGCGCAATCGCTGTAAAATTTTACAAAAAAGTCCAATTTCGGTCAAAGACTAGGAGTCACCGCAACACACCAAATGGGGAAGGGAATCTGGTCAACTAATTTGAAGGACTGTTTTGATAATGGTATTGATTAGTCTCAGAATATAGATACACAGAAAAATGTAGGGTCTGCCCCGTCCAACTCACTGGTTTTTATTCTATTTCTTTTTTTCGTTGAGTGGTAACCATTAATGTTACCGTCGTTTTTTTTTTTTTTTTTTTTTTTGAATTTAATTCTGTAGTCATTTTCTTTGAAATAATGCAGCCATTAGAGAGAAATATTTACATAGCTTTTGTGTGTTTCAACATTTTCCACACTAAAAACAAAAAAACAGCGTTTCCATTTAATTGAAATCATTTTTAAGATGAAAATTTCAATCTCTGGTTCATGGATTTATTTTTTTCGTACGTTTTTAATGGAAACTATGTATACAAATATGTTCCTTTGGTTATAGTATATCCCAAATTGGGAACATATATATTTAAATACTAATTTTAATTTAATAACATTAAATAAAGATTTAAAACTAACTAGTAAAAACAAGGTTAAGTTCAGCAGAGCCGAATTGTTTATACACTCGTAAAATAATAATAATTTGGACAATATTCATAATTTTTGGTAGGAAGATTTTCTACTCAATGAAACTTCAAAATAAAATATAATATCCTATTTGGTTGAAACATGTGAAAAAAGGATAGTTTCGACCCAGTGAGAACCCACAATATTAAATTACTAATTATTAGGCTGAAAAACTTGTCCAAAAGCCTCAAAATACCGAACATTGTGTGGGAGATGTTCCAAAATGTCGACCAATATACGCCATTTGTAATACCAAACATGCTGGGATAATAGTAATCTGTGTTTAAAATTTCAAAGCTCTATACACCTAAGTCTGTTTTTACACGCTAGATTGGTTCCATAAGAAGCCGTGTAAAAAGGCAATTCCCCTAAATTAGTGCTATTCACATTTGCTTTGAGCAGTAAAAATTGTTTGTACGCGCTAATGGTGAATTCACTTAAATCTTTAAGCTAGTGTTCGCAAACTATCGATACTATCGATGGTTTCAGACTTTTTTCTTTCATAAATACTTTTTTGTGATATGAACATACTTCGCAAAAATTAAATTTGACAAAAAAAATTTAAGTCAGTGTTGGGCAAAATAAAATTGAGACCAAGTATGTGCGAGCGTAACTGAGAATTCGCCATTAAAAACGACTGACGTAAGGAGAAAAAACGAAAAAAGACCCTCTGTTACGGTAGCGTATATGGGTAAGCATGCCTGATTTAAGTACATAAAATTTCAAATCGTGCTAAATGAAATAAAATCGTGTAAAAAAATTAAAAATATTCAATTTTCAAAACCGTGTACAAAAAGACCATGTAAAAACAGACTTAGGTGTATCCAATATTGGAATCAGTTTCAACAAATTGCAACACTATAGCTGAATCGGCATACAATTGTGTTCTGCTCAAGAATATTGTTTAAATATTGGTGTTACAAACGGAAAACGATCTTCATATTACGGTGAAGGTTATCAATACAAAGTTTCCAAAATACAAAATGTATGTATACCTTACACTGTCATACTTGGTGTTCTGATTATGTGATTTAAAAATAATTTGAATTTGTGTAAAAAATACTATAATTAAAATAGTAAAAATATTTTTTAAGCTTCAGAAGTTGCCAGCAAATATTGCATATTTTGTTTGATTCCTGATCTGCAATTTCCCATAAAATCTATATCCTTATTCGCATTTTTCGCTTATCCCTATTTTTTTTTTTTTTGAATATTGCATTAAAAATGGAAACAATAATATTTCATTGTTTCCAGTGTAAACCAGTTTTTCAGTTACTATATTTGAAAGCCTTTAGTGGGAATTCAATAAATTGAAATATGCCCGAAGCGAAGGGTATGCTTGAGGACAACAATATAAAATTACAATATCCGCAGGCTAGCATATTGCCTGTCCAGTCCGACATTTGTTTTTTCCTTACTGGCTTAACATTCCGTGTCCGTGTACATCCATGTTCATCAATTACACAACACTCCACATAATTCGCATAGCTGCATCGAACATGCCTACAGCATCAGACGAGCCTTCGAAGAAATCAATCTTCCCAATCACTAACAGTTTTGGTAACGACATCTGTGTCAGTGGTCAGATCAGGAGAATTCAAAACTACGTGTTGAAATTTCTGTCTGTTTAAATCACCATATGTTTCATCCGGAAAATGCGGATTTAATAAAGGTTGAAATACTTCCTCCCAGCAAATAAGGCTCATATTTTCACATTGCCAAATAACCAAACCCCTATTTACCATGTTTAAAGGTATTCCCCTACAATTCAATCAATTCCAATTTTGTTACGTCAAACTTTAACTGAAACTTTCCACATAATGACTTCATTAAGGGCAAAGTGTTATTGTTTCATACCTCATTTATTTATTACTGATATCGAAGTTTGTTGTTCCTTTGTGCGAGAGCTGTCAGATGGCTTCAAGGCTGTTCTTCTCAACTTTTCACTTTTATATTCTAATTTATGCACATTTCAACATATCCATAATACCTGGCACGTTTTCCAAGTTTGTAAATTGTGCGCTTTCATTGCAACAGGGGAGAGAAAAATATTATTCCAGAGGAATTGTAAGTTTAAAAATTTGCCAAAAAAAAAAAACTTTCTCTGTTTTTTCGTGCAGTGCGAACATTTTTTATGTTTAATATTTTCTTCGATAGAAATGTCATTGTTATTGTTGTTTCAGTGTCGGTATGTTGTTGGATTCTAATGGGCAAGCTAATGGGATTAATTTCAGGATTCTGAAAACAATGTGTTATTTTCGCAAATTCATTGACACTGGTTCTTATTGAAATTTATCGATAATGGTTTCAAAAAAAAAAAATGGTTTTAATTGGTATTAAAAAAAAGCATTGTTAAAAAATTGTTTAGCACAGTAATTGCAAACTGAAGAGAAGGAAAACGAATGTATGTGTGTGTGTCAAGCTTTAACAGAATATCAATTTCTACTTTCCAAGAAATAAATTTTTGGATGACTGAGAAGAATTGTCTGGGACGTAACATTTGAATAGACAAAATCTTAAGAAAAAACCAGTAAGGAAAGTAAGAAAAACTTTGGGTATATTCAGCAGAAATAACAGACGTCGCATTTCTGAAGTACCAATAATATGAAATTGGATCCATAAACATGTCATTCTGTAACCCATTCTATATTTTTCATTGGGTCAGATATAGGATTGCTTCTTATAATGGGACAAAATTATGAAAATAAATTTTAAGCAAATATCAAACAAACACCCGATTTTCACAAAACTTAACACACATTATTCTAGACTTAATTCATTACGCTATGCCAAATTTCGTGCAAATCGGAAGATATACATTGACTTTGGTGCACCATTTGCATCAAATCAGAGGAAAATATATACGGGAGCTATATCTAATACTGAACCGATTTTCTGGAAATTTAACACACGTCATTCTTGACCTAATTCAGTACTTTATGCTAAATTTCGTGCGAATCGAACGAAAATATATAGGGAGCTATATCTAAATCTGGACCGATTTTCGCGAAACTTAGCACACATCATTCTAGACTTAATTCAATACGCTGTGCCAAATTTCATGCAAATCGAAAGGTATATAGGAACTTTGGTGCACCATTTACATAGAATCGGACAAAACTATATATGGGAGCTATATCTAAATCTGAACCGATTTTCTCGAAACTTGGCACACATGATTCTGCACCTAATTCATTCACAAATTTCATGCAAAAATAATATATGACTTTGGTGCACCATTTACCTTAAATCGGACGAAACTATATATGGGAGCAATATATCTGAAATCGAAAATTGGCACACATCATTCTGGACCTAATTCATTACTCTGTGCCAAATTTCATGCAAATCGAAAGATATAGAGGGACTTTGGTGCCCCATTTACCTTAAATCGGACGAAACTATTTATGGGAGCTATATCTAAATCTGAACCGATTTTCTCGAAACTTGGCACACCTCATTCTGGACCTAATTCATTACTCTGTGCCAAATTTCATGCAAATCGAAAGATATAGAGGGACTTTGTTGCCCCATTCACCTTAAATCGGACGAAAATATATATGTATATATGATTTTTCCCAATTTCAATAGGGTTTGTATATATATAAGTGACTTGTGCCAAATTTCATCCAAATCGGATTATAAATGCGACCTGTACTTTGTTTACAATTTAACATCTACAGACGGACAAAATCGGACATGCTTAAATCGACTCAGAAAGTGATTCTATGCATATTCTCAAAAGGAACCATGTGTCTATCTCGTTTTCTTTTGCCTGTTACAAACATAAGCACAAAGACATAATACCCTGTACCACAGTGTGGTGAAGGGTATAAATACCAAATAATGATTTTTTTCATAATTTTTCATATTCTCTATTTAAATTTTCCGTGTTTTTATTTTTAACCAAATTTTGTGCATATATTCTACATAGATATATAGAACGACTCCATTATTTACATTCCATTATTTAAATTAAATTTCAATAGGGATCGTCCTTGGGCCTAATATATATATATATATATATATATATATTCTATATGTATTCTCAGAAGGAACCGTGTGTCTATCTCGTTTCCTTTTGACTGTTACAAACATATGCACAAAGACATAATACCCTGTACCACAGTGTGGTAAATGGTATAAAGGTAATCGCGAAATGGACAACCCTATATTTTTTACTTGGCATTTCATGTTATTAACCCGTAATATTATGTCTTATGTCCAGAGCCACGTTTCTTAGCTGAATTGGAATTTTACATTTCCCGTTCATAGTCCAAAATAAAATTTCCCACTTTTTTTGGAATATTTTATCCACATTTGCACTGATTTCCCATTTTGAGGTTTATACTAAAATATTTATGTTTATGTATGTAAATTATGCATCTATTATATTGCAATTTTTTTTTTTTTTTTTAAATTGCAAAATTTTTATTTTTGCCTTTTTTTATGCACCACCTTTGTCAGTTCCTTTAGTTGACTGGCCTGCCTTTTTTGGTGGGTACTTTCATTTTTCTTGATGTTTCCTTTTTTTAATTGTTTTCCTTTGTGGGTTCCTCTTTTGGTTTGGTGTTGCACTTTCGTGGATTCCTTTGATGAGTTGGGAGTTTAACTTCTTTTTAATTGGGTGCGAAACCCGTTATTTTCCGGAAATTACTCTTCCTGGGTTTACTTCCTCTTGTTGACGTTTCTCTTATTTTATGTTAGAAATTATCCTTCTTGGATATATATTTGTGTTGATTTACTTTTATTATTGGGCGTGAATTCCATTTATGGGGGATTTTTCTCCTGGAATTGCTTCCTTTTGGTGATGTTTCATGTTTATAATGGGGCGTGAATTCCATTTTTGTTGGGCCAGTTATGCATTTATTATTTGAGTAGGCGGGTTACAACTCCATTTAATATTGCACTATTTTTATTTTATGTTATATTTACCTTTTGGCTAAATAATAAAAAGTTGATCTAACGGCTTATTTAGAGACGTATTCTCGTTTACAGTATAAGATTCTATTGAATACAACTAAACATAATAATTATAAACTACCGATTATCAAATTATTAGGAAATATAAAGCTAACTCAGCATCTATGGAAAACCAAGCCAATCAATTGCTGAATAGCAATACAATTAGGTTGTGACTGCTTGTCAATATCCTAGTTCATTCAATCCTACTACTTGAAATTTTTTGAGTAAGAAAACCAGTGAGCGGAGCAGTATAGTCGGACGGGGCCGACCATATGATACCCTACACAACTTCTACGAAAATCTAACTTTCTGTTGTTCTCTATTCTGTGCTTGGCATTATTTCGCGATATTTGCACACTCTTGATCGATTAGAGGTCAACCAATATTACTAATATTCAGTACAACCCTTCTAAATTTCCCGTCACCGTGGGTTGTGTTGCGATGTTCGGCTTTCAATTGTGGCCTATACATCGTCTCAACATAATACCAAAAATTGAGTCTCGGTTCAGTTCATCCCAAAATTAATATCTGATCATCACCGAAAATTATAGGCGTTGTCCTTGACCATACATGGATCCTTATAGAAAATTACAAAGCGACCAGAGCTATATTTCCGCCCTCTAGTGAGGCAATGGGTTACTAAATAATATCTGAATACGTAAGCACCTGTAAATATTTAAGTGTAACTCCCACATATGACTACATACGACAATATAATTGGTATCAATTTAAAGGTCAGCCACTCCTCTTGGATATATTATCAACTTCTCGGTTCTATGTCCTTTGGGAATTAATATATACGTCATAGAATACATATTTTGTAATTTTTCACACAAAAATCAGGGTCCATTTGTCCCGCTAAATATTGACCGATCTTTATCAAAACAGGCATGCTTATTCTTTGGCCCGATCCCCTTCTCCATGTAAAAATTCGCGAGGTTTGGGCCATAATTGCGGCCTCTGGAGCGACCAGAAAAACCGACAAAAATTTAGTATTTGGTCCATTTTATACCCTAAATATTAACCGATCTTTTCCAAAAACAACAGGGGTCTTCATTGGGCAGAACCCATCCTACATGCGAAATTTATAAATTATGTTTATAAATTATAATGGGCAGACGGACGGACACACATTTCTAGATCGACTCAGCTAGTCGAGATATGACGATCGGTATACTTAAAGGTGGTTTCATTGGGCAGAACCCATCCTACATGCGAAATTTATAAATTATGTTTATAAATTATAATGGACAGACGGACGGACACACATTTCTAGATCGACTCAGCTAGTCGAGATATGACGATCGGTATACTTAAAGGTGGGTCTAGGACCAATATTTCGCGCCGTTACAAACTCTTGGGACTGCACAAAGCTATAATACCCTGACAACATAGTTGTGTAGGGTATAATTATAGCCCACACTTTCCCCACACGTTTTAGGATTCTTTATACTTGTTCCCCTATTACGTTTTAACTTTTCTTCCGGAAAATGTTCTCCAATATATTTTTTCTGATTCATTGTTAATATAAAGAAAAAACTTCATACAAACTTGCCGTATACCAGGAAAATTCAAGGATTAACGCTCGAAATGCCTTTATTTTGAAAACCAAGCCATCATAATTGTTAATAAATGCAAATTTATTCCATTATTTCTCATCAGTTGTGTTTTCCACGACTTTCCACTTTTCAGGTGGATACAAATAAGAGGCTTTAAACCATTTTTTCTTTAAACTTTGATAATTTGGCAGGTAAGAACATTCATTATTGATTATGTTGTTAATTATACTTTTACTAACAGACGAGATCCTTTGCTAGAGTTTGTAATTGATTATAAATCGATAATTACTGCCTCATTTCTTAATTGTTGTATATAAGAATTTGTTTTTCACTGCTAACTGGTTCATAAAATTGAATTAAATTAAAGCATTTCCCTTTGCAAAATGTTATTTTATAAAATTTGAGTTTTTTAATTAAGAAATTAAAAATTGAGTTTTTTAATTAGGAAATTGAAATTTGAGTTTTTTAATTAAGAAATTGATGCTAATTGTGAACTCATGCTACTTTCTAAATGTTTACAAATATATTGTCGTAATAAAACTTGTCTTCTTAGAGGAGTGTATGACTATTTAACAACTACAAGCAGCTGAGAGTCATACAATGGAAACATCTCCAGAACAATGTTACGAAGTGGGATTAAATTCGACTATATGTCATTCGTGCTTGTGTGTGTGTGTGTGTAATGTTATCGTTTGCAACATTCACTCTAATACAGTGATGCTCATATTGCTTGCATTGGCATTTGTAACATAGTCTCCCACCTATGCAAAGCAATAGCAAAGAATAAAGGGCTGAGTTGATTTAATGACAACATGGTAAACTAAGTTGTGACATATTTCAATCCGATTTGAATTGTATACCGTACAACAACACAGTACAGATTATTTTGCAAAGAGCGGGTAGAAAGAAAAGAGAGGTGGAAAGAGCAGACTCATAGTCATTTTAGAGAATATCTTAGTAGCGATTTAGTTAGTTCAGAAGAACACAAGTTGATTTGAATTCTAGGCGGTGTAAAATAAACATATGAAAACAATGATTTTTGTTCGGAAGACATATTTCAAATTTAAACCAATTGAAATTAAATCGTTTAAAATCGGTTCAGATTTAGATATAGCTCCCATATATAGTTTCGTCCGATTTTTTGGTGAATGAAGCACCAAACTCCAAATATTTGTCCGATCGGCACAAAATTTTGCACAGAGTTCTGAATTAGGTCCAGACTAATGTCTGCGAAGTTTTGTTAAAATCGGTTCAGATTTAGACATAGCTCCCATATATAGTTTCGTCCGATTTTTTGGTGAATGATACACCAAACTCCCAATATTTGTCCGATTGGGACAAAATTATGCACAGAGTACTGATTTAGGTCCAGACTGATGTCTGTGAAGTTTAGTTAAAATCGGTTCAAATTTAGATATAGCTCCCATATATAGTTTCGTCCGATTTTTTGTGAATGATGCACCAAACTCCCAATATTTGTCCAATTGAGACAAAATTTTGCACAGAGTACTGAATCATATTCAGATTGATGTCTGCGAAGTTTTTTTTTAAATCAGTTCAGATTTAGATATAGCTCCCATATATAGTTTCGTCCGATTTTATGTGAATGATGCACCAAACTCCCAATATTTGTCCGTTTGGGACAAAATTTTGCACAGAGTATTGCATTAGATCCAGACTGATGTCTGCGAAGTTTTTTTTTTAATCGGTTCAGATTTAGATATAGTTCCTATATATAGTTTCGTCCGATGATACACCAAACTCCCAATATTTGTCTGATTGAGTAAAATTTTGCATAGCGAATGCTATTGAGAAAAAAATGTTCCGTGATAAGGTTTGTTGAAATCGCTTCAGATTTTTATATAGGTCTTATATATATTTTCGTTCGATTTTATGTAAATGGTGGTTACACGAAATTTGGCAGAGGGTATTAAATTAAATATAGTGATTATAAACACATATGGTGTATGCAACGGTTACTCAATTAGGTCCATGTGTTTATATATAGCTACCATATATATTTTGACTCGATTTCATACAAATGGTATACCAAAGAATCAAGTCTGTCCGTTTGACATGATTTTTTTCATTGATTTCAGAATGGTATGTGTATGGAGTTTTTTACTTGATTTAAATATTTATCTAGATAGCATATTTAATTTCGCCCGATTTCATCTCAATGGTCCTCCAAAGATTCTATGACCGCTCTATCTACAGGAAATTGTAGATATTAACATGTCGTGCATGTACCCAAAGTGGTGAAGGGTATCATATAGTCGGCCCCGTCCGACTTTTGAACTTTCCTAACTGGTTTTTTATTAAATTGCTGACTACGGCGATACTTCCAGGAAGTGACTTCCTACCGGAAACTATGATGATACTTCGGACACACTTTCAGGACTACGGCTAAGTTTTTTGTATCTTAAACAAAAAACAAATAGAGAAGTGCATTGAAACATCCCCATGAAAGAGTTGATAGCAATCGTCAGCCATTTTTTATGGCTGGGGAGCCAATATGTTAAGACACTCATGTATATTTAAATAACACAATTTTTAAACAACATATAATATTTTTTTAAGTTTTTTTTTAGTTTTTAAAATTCAGATATAAGTTACATATATCAGGTATAAATTATTGTCATATAATACATTATTATGGCCATATTGGCTTTGTATTTTTAATGAAACTTGAAATAAATATATAAATACTATATGCCATCTCGTTATGATTTGATGGGCTATCGAGGATAAAAGCCTAGTTGAAAGCATTTGTCTACCTTTGTATTAAGCCAACCATAACTGCGTAAAAAACGAAATCCATTCATGCCTAGCGGTGCTGGGGTTTCTTTTGATTTTCGATTTTTAAACGATGTACACAGAAAACATTTTTATCAAATGCGTACACTTTTTTGTCGGACCAATTTTTTTCATATCCTATAACTGAGGTACATCGTGGTTCTCAAATTGTTTGTAAACTGAAGAAAGGAATTGAAGCCAAACCCCAATTTGTTTTATCATCGACTTATAAAATTGATTTAGGATTCGACAGTAAAACAAACATTGGACACAAATGTCGCCATTTTGGAAAAATTAAGAAAATTTCACAAATTTCTGGAGAAAAAAGGAAAATATAAACGTTTTAATAAATTACACTGTGCGACACGAAAATTTTTCAGGGGTTCTAATGTACCAATTCTGTTTAGTTGGAGTCCCTGGACCACGAAAATACCTTTGGTTTTTCTGGGTCACTTCGAAAATTAATTTTATAACGGTAAATATAGAGAAAAACGTGGTTGCATGGATTTTCTATTTGAAACTTGAATAAATTATTTACTTTATAACGGATTTATATTATTCTTTTTTTCTTTCGAAGAGTACAATTTTTCCTTTCAAACATAATATATATTTGGTTAGAGAATATTCATAGAATCAATACAAAAATGTGTATAAGACATCCATTTTTTAACCGATTTTTTTATCATTTTCGAAAGCTAATTTAATTTTCTTCCCCGTAATATAATAAAACTTATATGGCTTGATATCATAATTTCGTCGTACAGTCTGAAGAAAAATAAATTTTGTCATTTTATGCGTATTTTTTCACATTTCAACCGCTGTAACTCAGCCAATCCTCAACCGATTTAACAATTATATATCTTGTTTGAGATGAAGATTTGCTAGCCAATTCCATTAAACATGCCCAGATTACCTGAAGGTATAGGCGATATTTTTAATTTGTCATTCGGTTTGCCGCATCTCGCAAGATTAGTCCAACACCCTATAAAGTATAAGTATATTCTTTAACATAATCAGCTGTAATGTGGGTTCTCACTGGGTTAAAAATATTCATATTAAAAATGGTTCAATTTTTGGCACGTTTTTTTAAACAAAGCAGCTGTAAATTGATAATCAATTTAATCTGTACTAAAATAATCAAAATTTTATAAAGGGTCAATCCAATTGAATGTACTTTTATATTTGAGATTTTCGACATTTTCCCATGACAAATGTCGGCATTTTGAAGGTATTAGCTGTTTCTCACCAATTTAACTGCATAAAGGGTTCATGAAGACGGACATATATAAATGCGGAAACTTAACAATATAAATCCATATTTTGGCATAGTCCACAAATAAGCGTAGCCTCCATTGTATGGGCTTGTCAATAGAAACTTCAAGCAATATAAACCCAATACAGACAATTTTACAACCCATTGTTTTTTATTATCAGTATATCGTTATATATTTATTTTGTTTTTACATATCTAATTGCATTACTAAAGCATTAATTAATGAAAACTATATTCGATATTGAACAAATAACACGATGAACTTACATTCTTTTTCTGCAATTTATTAGAAACTCATTAGCCGATAATCAATAGATTTGACAGACTTTAATTCGTTGTAATCCCATTTGTGTTACACCAACAATTTTATTTTCATATTTGTTTTTCTTGCACACACAGCCACACAAAAAACTGTTGATCACAGAAACACACATAACCGGGATTTATGGTAAATATTTAACTATCAATTTCCACAATTTATTTTTTCACATTAATGTCTAAAAAAAACACGATGAAGCGCCTCATACCATATTGCAGATTACATAGAATCATGTCAACAAAAACAACATGTGATATCCTTGTTTGAAATCCGTATTTGTATTTAATAACAATAACAAAGTTATTTTGTATTTTATACCCTTGTTTTAAATGCGTATTTGTATTTAATAACAATAACAAAATTATTTAGTATATTCCCGACAAAATTCATTTAAAACGAACCACCAGTTTTGAACAAAATCCATTTGACCTCAATACAAAATTTCCGTTAACATTTTAGATTTAATTCACATTATTTATCGACTATTCGAAGTTGACAGCCCACTTGCGTTGAAAGTCCTTAACGTGCCGACAATGTGTTTGCAACTGTTCGGCATTTGATGTTGAAAAAGGCGCCTTAGCGAATTTTTCGCTTTGGTTGGTGGCAACATGTTGTGTCCGTACATTACACATGTTGCCACCTTCAATTTTCTACAGTAGAAATCCAATCGAACGAAAAACTATGGTGATATAGCGATGATGGCATCGATCTTTGCAATTCTATATATAGAAAATGTAAAAGGTGGGTTCTCATTTTGCTTTAACATTCACTTAAAAAAATACAGTTTTTTATATTTTCTAAATTTTGGCCGTGTTTGAAAATATACTTTCAATATAAGTTCATAATTTTTCATAGATCCGATATATTTTTACAGATCGCGATATTTTAGCAATTTTTGTAATATTTTTCGAAACGAACTAGTTTTAATTTTAAGGTTCCGCTCTGCTTGTGATTTGTTATAAATTATGTATGTACATATTTCGTTTCCTCAGAGTATAAAATCATCCGGGCACACAATATACATTGATATGTCCTCCATATAGTAGTGCTGCTACACAAAAAATCCATGAATTTGTATCCTTTGCATATTCCAATTCTAGCCTCCACGACAGTTCCATATTTTTGGTATCAACCAACTTACAACCATGAAACAAGTCCCAACACCCCAAAATATCGATGTTTGGGAGGTGGCATTATGGGTCTCTCAACGGACAATTTCCATAATTTTTCATGTTATCGATCACATTTTCAATATGATGGCAACCCTACAATTTCCCAAAACAACCAAAATGTTCGAATCGAACGTCTCGTTGAAACATCAAACATGTAAAACCCCAACACATTTGCTGTATTGAGACGTGTTGATACTTCATGTCAGGACGTGTTGATATCTCATGTCACACATCCATACATATAAATAGCAAATCACTTGTTTTTTTGGCCACAAATGTTTGGCAAAAAGAGAAAACATTACCACAGCGGCAAACCAAATTCATTTCTCTCCCGTCAATTACTTATTTTTAGTATGAACAAGTATAATATGAATTTAGGGTACATCTTGCGTTGCTCCTTATTATTACGCGCACATTCTCCAGTATTAGTACAAAGAACTTTGTCGGAAATGAAAAATGTCAGAAATGGTTGGAAACTTTGAGGCCACAATCTAGTTGTTATGGTACCCTTTATTGCAGTAATGAGTGGGTAGAAGACTTCACAAATTGCTTTCACCGTGTGCTTTATTTTCTACATTCATTGTTTTTGTTAGGGTATAACTGAATTTGTTTTGAATGAAATCATCTGTTTGTTTTCAATGTTTATATTCACCTCTACAGGGAATCTTGGGAAAATTGTTTAAGTTACTTTTGATAGTGATATTGAGCATTTCGAGCGCTTCGAGGCAGTTTGAAACCACAAAAATACGTAATAAAGCTCATCGTAGACGGTGGGTATATATCGAGGTCATGGACTGGGGGAGAAAATGTTTTATGGGTACCCCTTGGCAAATTTATTGAGAACCCTGAAGAAAAAAATTAGCTATAGGTCATGTTTTTATATTATAGTCTGATGTCTTCAGTCAAATCTAATGAGGAGTATTTTGGGAAAACATACCTCCTTCAATCATGAGTCCTTGTGCGCTCGTATTTTCTTGAACCGTAGGGGAGAGGGGGCACCTTTTGCATTCCAATAATCAGGTTCCCTTAAGGGAACCCTCACTGGAACATTGGAATCCCAAAATTCCAACGGTGTTAGAAAGAGTACATGTTTGGCTCTCGTATGAACTAGGATTATTGACTTCGCTCTAAAATTTACAAAATGGCGGACCTTTGAAAAAATATTTTTGAAAAATCGACGATTTTTGACCAAAAGCCAAGTTAAACCAGTGAGCGAAGCAGTATAGTCGGACGGGGCCGACCATATGAAACCCTACACAACTTCCACCAAACTATAATTTCTGCGGTTCTATACTCTAAGCCTGTGCAAAATTGACCGATTATAAGTCAATAGCTCCACGTTCTAACCCTGGTATATTTTCCAAATCTTGTTCTCCCGAGGTGAATACTTAACGCATATAACTTTGGTTGATTTGACCCTCGGAATATAGACCGATCATCATCTAAACAGCCGTTCTAAATAATTGTTCAGATCCCCTTCACCATGCAAAATATGTGATGTTCTGCACATAATAATGACCTCTAAAGCGACTAGAAAATCTGAAAAAATAAAGATTTCGGTTTATTGCATCGTCATTGACCATAACCGGAACTTTATTAAAATTTCAAAGTGATCAGCGCGATCACAATATCATAGCACTTAGACACCTTTAAATATTTACGTATAACTCTCACATCCGAATACATACAACCATACAATTGGTATCAATTTAAAGGTCAACCACGCCTCTTGAATATACTATCAACTTCGCGGGTCTATGCCCTTCAGGAGTAATTATATTCGCCATAGAATACAAAATTTGTAATTTTTCACACAAAAGTCAGGGTCTATTTGACCCGCTAAATATTGTACGATTTTTATGAAAACAGTCATGTTTATTCTTTGGCCCGATACCCGTCTCCATGCAAAATTTCGCGATGTTTGGGCCATAATTGTGGCCTCTGGAGCGACCAGAAAATCAGACAAAAATTACGTATTTGGTCCATTTCAACCCATAAATATTAACCGATATTTACCAAAAACAATAGGGGTCTTCATTGACCAGAACCCATTCTACATGCAAAATTTCGTGAAGATTGGTCCATAACTGTGGCCTGTATCGCGTTTACAAATTATAATGGACAGACGGACGGACAGACGGACACACATGTCTAGATCGACTCAGCTAGTCGAGATATGACGATCGGTATACTTAAAGGTGGGTCTAGGACCAATATTTCGCGGCGTTACAAACTTTTGGGGCTGCACAAAGCTATAATACCCTGACAACATAGTTGTGTAGGGTATAAAAATAAGGAAGATCTTCACCGATTGACTTTATCCTAGTTCATAAGATAGCTATACACTCACAGAGAAATGTGTAAACATTTGGAATCGATTGGGTTATTAGTTTTTGAGTTATCGTGCCCGCCATTCGCAAAAGAGAAAAACGCGTTTAAAGCCCTTCAGCCGTCATTTGATGCTAACTTGAGATTTTCACTTGAAATTTTGTAGGGACATTCTTGAATTAGTGTAGATTCTAATTAAATCAAAAAATGTTTTGACCCCGAGAATGGGGGATCCCCTTAAAACAGCAATAAAATATTTATATTAAGCTTAAAGTATGTCATATGTCTATTCATTGTAAATGTTACATATGTACCTATTAGTTAAAATTTATAAGAAACCAAAAATTATAAAATAAAAAAATTTATGACGCTTGAAAGAAAAAAAGTGTTCAAAGGTGCCCCCTCTCCCCTAATCTAAATACCAAAAGAGATTTTTACACCAACTATTCAACAAAAATGTTGGTTCCCAAAGACCAACAAATTGCTGTTTCACGTTTTCATCGATATTTATATCCGACCCATAAAACCTATATATACGAACACTAATAAATTTTGAATAAATTGAATTATACAGAACTCGAAAGTTAGATTTATTATGGGAGACAGATCCGAATCGCCAAATTTTTAAACGGTCTTTTGAGATAATAAACTCGATTTTTGTACCGGTTTTATTCAGCCGATTAAACGTTTTTGTGTAGCATTTAATATTGGACCTTCCATGGAATAAATTGTTTGCCAATAATAAATTTTACAATTCGAATCCTTTGAAAAATGACACAACAATACATTTATAATTTACATACGGATCCAGTAGACTATTGAACAGACAATTTCATTCGTGTGTTTAGAAATGTTGTTAGCTTTCAAATAACATGGATATACGTTTTTTTTATATAAAATCCGGTTAGGCGAAGAAACTATTTACACACCAAAATCATAGATTGCCACATCGCAATGCTAAACTACAGTCCGATCGATTGAAAATATATGTCTGTTACCATCTAAATACCTATAAAGGGGTTGATGAGGGGATGAGAATACCTGTAGAGTACAACAAATTGGTCGTATAGTCGTACTGCAAAAGGCACCTTCTGAGAACCCACAATTTTAACAAGAACTCGCGGTTGTGCCTAAAAATGTTCCTATGTTAAACATTTTATGGGAAAAAGCCAAATATACTGCCACTTCTGGAATATGCGCTTTTGGACATTGAAAGTACCGCTACGTCAAGCCGAAGGACTATTTTAAAATTTTACTTCCAAGATATATAATACATTTTAAAAATTCAAAATGGAATTTGCAGCTATTTCGATTGGAAAATGCGTCAAGGGCCTCAATCATAGTTTTGGTTTTCAATCTGGCATCTCGGTTTCTCAAGCGAATGTAAAATGTCCTTGAAAAAAAAAAACGATTCAATATTGGTGTATGTTTTGACGTACGTCCTATATATGAAACATGAACCTATTTCACCGTTTTAGAATCCAAAATTCCAAATGAAGGCCAATTCGGCCGGACATCGACATACACACATATAAGTTTACTTACATGAATATAGAATCTGGGTTTTTAAATATGACTCCCACATTCTGGATATCGTCAGCTAAAATGCAAAAAGGCGTAACTAACAAAAAATTGAAAAATGACTTTTTGAATGAATATTGTGAATGTCAATAAACTACATGTGTTGACAAAGTTTTACACGTCTGCGGTCAAAAAAGGAGCTTGTATTAACAAAAAACAAAAAGACGTAACTACAAGTGGGTTTATTAAATAAATGCAAAAAGGCGTAAATAACCAAAAAAAAAATTCACGTTTTTACTAAATTGTTATGACTGCCATTAAACTAAATAACTAAATTTGTTAAAAAATGATAGTCTATTATTCGTCATATGCAATATCACCCTGGCGGGCATACTTTTTCAGTTCACATGACATGTTTATAGTTTTCATTCAAAACAGTTTTTTGCTTCTCCTACACAATTATGATTTTGTTAGTTACGCCTTTTTGCATTTTAGCTAACGATATTCAATTGAATTTTAATTTAATCTCTTCCAATGTTATATTGTCATTTGGATTTCGCTCATCAAGTGTGCCGCAGGAAATTATTTTTTCGGTCCCGTCTTACTTTGACAAAAACAAGTATATAAATATGCATCGGCACGTATGTATGGGTTGACGTTGTGACACATATGTCAAAAGCCAATAATTGTGAGAAAGGTATGGTTAAATAACAATATATATTTTTTTTTAATTCCACAGTACTTCCGCTTTGGAAAAAAAAAATATATATATATATATATATACCAATTGAATCTTAATAACCATTTCCAAAACTATATATACATATATATGGTTTTTGTATCGACACAAAATGCAAATGCATTACACGTTTCCGAACATTCTTCTCAATTAAATTAACAAGCCTAGAGTGTAGTACAAACAAGCCGACAACATTCACAATAACAATATTAAACATATTATCGGTTCCTTGGCAAAACATTCCGAATATTAATTGAGAAACGTGCGGTTGTAGTGAATTGGACGTATTGGCTTAAGAGAACTGAAAATATTGAATGCGTTTTGCTAACTGGCAACGTGTCAGCATTTTCCATTTGTGACCATAACAAAAGACTAAGGAATAAAAGTGGATTACAGTTTGCATAAGGAGTTTAACATTTTGAAAGATACTTATTTTAATTGATTTAAAGTGTATATAAGATTGGTTTTATCAATATACCTAAGTGTGTATACAAAATACATTCATAGACAAAAATCGAAGAAATGGCATGTGTTATAAATTAAAAAAAAAAATGTAAATACAGCGTTCAATTGGCATGAGTCAACCATCTACCGCACTCAAAATATCCTTATATGGTGGCTATTTAAAAATATGCACCTACACTAAGAATTGCATATCCCTATGATTTTGTCCCACTTGCATATTGTTAGTCAGGTTGGAAAATTCATCATATTCCACAGATTCCTGGAATAGTAATATTCGTCCGTCCACCCCGAGGATGAGCTTTTGCTCAACAATTTTATCATTGCACTAGAAACATTCCCGCACTATTTCAGTCAACAACTATAAGCATGACCCGAACTGGCTTACCAGATGGCTGAAACCCTTTCATCTTTCTTCTACATATAATTTGCTGACTCTTACGTGTGTGTTGAAGACCATCCACATGACTATTTTATTTTATCATTTTATTATATTTTTTGACACTGGACCCAAACATAAATATGATTTTGATGCAGCATCCTTACTTTGGGCGTGTGTTTACATAATTATTGCTAAAAGTTTCCCTCTGCCGTTATTAATGGTATTTTGTAGGTATGTTTACTTTTTAAATTAATTAACGTAAAAATAATAATAAAAAAATACATTAATGACATAGTGCAGTAAAATATATTTACGTTTATTTTCTAAAATTTTCACAAAATATTATGGCAAATTCCCTATAGAGTGACACACTAATAATGCGTATGAGTGCGTGTTGTTTTTTTTTAACAAAGTAAATCTTTTTTCATTAACATAAGGCATAATTGTATTTGATTCTCACTAAAGTGTGTAAACACACACACACACACAAACCCTCATTTTCTTCCCATGATAATCTTGACTAAGTGGAATTTTATGTTGAGACTTTGGTAATTTAAGAGGAATATTATATAGAAGTATATGCACACACACATACGCAAATAGCATTTGTGGTAAATGCTTTAATATTTTATATAAAAAGCTTTTTAATTTTTTATGTCATTGTGAATAGGGGAAAAATAGGTGTAATCTCCAGAAAGTGAAATCAAATCAACATAACTATCTATCAAACCTCAATTTCAGAGGCGCAATTTAAAACATATCAAACTAACAGTCAAAATTATGTAACGATTGATTATTCGGGCGACGCACATTGGTTTAGAATACCCTGTTTTCCTGGATTAATTAAAAAATAAAATTTTAAGTATCGTTAAAATTTTTTGCACCCTGTTACAGCATATAAAATTCTACATCACTTGTCGTTAAAATAAATGTCAAAAGTGGTCTGGTGTTTTGTAGGGAAACTTCAAAGTCAAACTTCATAAAAATTTTTGTGCCAAAAAAGACTGAAAAAAGTGAAAACGTTCCCGTAGAAAATTTTATTTATTTTAAAAGTTAAACATTCTTCAATGGAACCATGAAGTTCAGGTTATTTTGCAAATACTTCGTTAACATTTGAGTATCAAATTGTGTTTGGAAGTGATTTAAATGTAGTTATTTATATTGAAAATTCAAAAAAAAAAAAAAATAATAATAATAATATTTTTATATTTTAAATTGATAAATAGTTAGTATTCGTCCACATTCGTGTCATAATTTTTAGATTATATTAAAGAGGACATAAATCTGTGTTATTTTGCAAAATTTTACGCTGCCCTTTTTTGCCTTTTAGAAGCCATGCATTGTTTAATACAAGTGTTGCAGCAGTCAAATTAGCTAAAAGTCACATTGATCCCGCGACTGGCGCTGTTGTTGTGTTTTCTTGTTTTTTCATATTATTTTTTCTAGTAATTTGTGCTCTTCTTTTCCGTATATTATTGTTGTTATTTTTGTTTCTTGTGATAATATTCTTCATTACAATAATATTTTGTTTTTGTTTATTTAATTAATATTCTTTGTTTTTACAAATAGTGATTGTGTTCTGCAGTTTCAAGTAATCGGGCAAAAGTAATTTTTGAAAGGGTTTTTATATTAGCATTTTTTATAGATACAAGTTCGAACGTTGTTTTTTATAATCGTCGAAGCTTATGATGAATTCCAGCGCTCAAACAATGAATGACAAGATGACATCTTTAGCTGAAGAAATCAAAAGACGCACAAAAAAGCTAAAAAAAGCTGCCGAAATAAAAAATAGATAATAATTTAATAAAAAATACACGTGTTGGTTATTGCTGTATCCAGTGGCCATGAGATTAATAATGAAAAAATTCAAATATATACACACAATACAGGTCGACTTTTTGTTGAAACGTATCCTTGGTATAATATGCCTACCACTTTGCACAAGTTTTTTATTCACGGACCCGAAATTGTGTCCAACGCACTCATACATATTGAGCAGTTATCAGAAGTTGGTGATGCTGCGGGTAGAGATGGCCTGTAGGAAACAGTGACGTAAACGACATACATTTCCGACGTATAATACATACGTCAGAAACGACGGAAACCCACTTAAAACCATTAGGTTTTTGATAAAATAGCTATTTACATTTATCGATCTGGAAATAACGTATGCTTTACTCAAATCCATACAGAATTTCAAAATTTTGTTCACAAAAAAGTTCAGAATTTTTTATCAGTTCTAGTAAAGAATAGTCAGATATACAGTGAAAATAATATATGTTCTTGAAAATTACTATATATAGTGATAATATTGAAATAAATGACGTTTACTACATTTTATACAGGTATATGACGTTTTCGACGTTTAAACCTTTTTGACAGTCGAAAACCTGAAAATTCATCATACGGACCATCCCTGGCTGCGGATGATGATGTGGATGATTAACATTAAGATGTATAAAATTCAATGTTTAAGTTCTCATATTGTACTCCTTGCACTATGTACCTACACTGATATTTGGCATTACTTAATAAAATTATACTCAAATATACTTAGAAAAGATTTTTTTAACTTGCTTTAATGGTATTAACTGAAAAATAAAGAAAAATTATCTTAACATAGCTTCCCAGATTTGATCCAAGAAAACATGCTACTCTAACCCACTGTGCGACGTTTATGAATTTTAAGGTCCAATTACCAAAGACACGACATTGCTACCAATGTTCTGAATTGGAGAAACCCTTTGTATATATAGATCATACTTCCATATCTTAGTGAAGGAAATACAAATTTGGAACATACATTTTGGTTGACTTTACAAAATAACTCTCAAGACAGCATATGTGGTACGACCAGTCCATCAGTATTGCTAATAAAAATTCTTACAGAATGGTGTAGCTTAAAATCGTTTCCCTTTTATCTATGAATATTTTAACGATTTAAAAATGTGTTTATATATATACTGCATACCTACCACTCTTCAAATGGAAATCAATTGCGGCCAAGGAATTTCACTTTATAACTAACACTTCACACTTAAATACATGTTTATATCATAAAAATTGGTCATTAAATAGATCTATTGCCGAAATTTTGATTAATCTTATAAAAATTCTTTTTAAACATTAGATAAGATCACACAGACCACATTCTTTATGGGCTCATAAAAAGACCGATTTGATTTTATTTCAAATTTTATATCATAAAATTAACAACAATTCATGGAAAATTTATTCAAGCAAAAAAAAAAAATTATACCATTTCGTTTTTTTTTTGTGTGTTTTTTTTATTTTAATTTCAATTTTTTTAATATGTTAGTATGAACACATTTTTTCACTAGTATATCCGGAAGAAATCGCATAAACAAGAAAAAACGACGAAATGAAAAAAAGAAAACCTCATAAACTCATCATTAAACGTCAATCGCCACCGACGCATGCACTAGTCGTTTGCGGTATTTGATCATTAAAATTTTGATTTTCTTCCAGGCAATCACAAATTATTTGATTACTTTTCACAGCGACTAACTTGCAACAGTTTTTTTTTCTATTCCACCTCGTTTTGTTTAAATGCTGATTGATGTCTTTGCCAAAACAACCGAGGCGGGAATTTTACTAGCGCGACTGACTGCTTACCAAAAATGCCAATAAACAACTAACTAACATCGCCGAACGGCAAGCAAAGCCTCTTGAAAAGAGAAAATAAACGAGAAAATAGTCTAAAGAAAATATTCATTCTACCGCGTAATGCATTCATTCATACATTCGTTGATATCTACAGCTCGCCCTGACAGGGTGGAGAGATGTTGTCGTTTGGGTCGTTATCGGCGTTTATGTGTTGTGTGTAGTATTGTATTATTATTATTATTATCAGTGCGTAATTTGCCAATATACCTTCCGTTTGTAATTAGAAGGCAGAGTGGGGAAGAGCATTTAGGCAAATAAAACGTATGTCTGTATACATCTATGTAAACGAGGAATTAACAGCAAGATGAAGTTGTGAGGATAACAGCAACAACGACGACGGCAGCAACAATTGTTTGCCTCTGGAATTTACAGAATCTTTGGTATCTGAAGCCACAATCATACAAACACCAGCATCCCTTTCATGTAATTGAATTTGAATCTCACAGGCAAGGACTAAAAGAATAAACACAGGCCATATCAGTCAAACATTTGTCATATCAAGTAAATAAAATCGGAGTAATGGTATGATGACAAACCCTTAAGGAATCTCTGGTAATTCGACTGCGTGTTTGTGTAGAACAAGTAAAGAAATTTCATTCTGTGTTCTTTATTACCATTGTTTGACTGTATTTTCCAAATTTATAACTTTTCATGGTACCAGACATAAAATCATATGATGGCTTTATTATGTGTTCGCAAAAAAAAAGAAAAACAATCATTTAAACGCATTGTTAATTGCCATATACAGAGTGAGTACCCAGTTAACAAATTTTGTCGAACTTTTGTGCAAATTTTGCGATTCAAATGCTGGCAGTAACAAATTTTATGTGAGTTAATTTTTTTGTGGAATGGCAAATTTTGGAGTGTTCTGAGATATGATTTAAGTTGTGGATTTAAAACTTAGACAATATTTTTTTACTCCTCAGCGCTTAAGGGATTTATCACCAAAATTGTGGATTTTTGTTTGGAAATGGGGATTACCTTTTTTGGTTTGGAGGAGGATTGATCTTGGGATATGATTTTGAGGATTAAAGAAAATTGCAGACTGAATCCTTATCGCTTAAAAATTAAAACGATATGTTGGAATTATTTACGAAATGTGTTGTTCCAATTGAAAGTATAAATCTTAAAGGAGAAAAGTTCTTTCCGGGTAACTTTCTTCACGGATCTGATAACAAAAAATTATCACAAATCAGTGATTTGACCAATCATCAAAATAGCAATTCCAATTAATTTTTTGGGATATACTGGGGATAAAATATCTTCATTTATGTTATTTAACTTACGCATGTGTTACAGTGTACAAGATTGAATTTAAAATCTCTCCTTTAAATTTGTACAGGGTTTAGATATTGACCCCGTATATTTCGAAGTATTCAGGATCATGCGATATCACAACGTAGGATTATTCACTGCGGGGTTAAATAAATGGTCTGTTCCCGTACTGCAAGAATGTACTCGATTTTACTATTTTCTTCGATATCATAAAGGAAAAATTCGTTATCGTAGTAAAAACTAATAAATTCTTGCAGTACGGGAACAGACCAAAAGTTTTACGGACCACCCTATCCAAATAAAGAGTCATCGATAATTGATCTCAACGGATGAACCACTTAAGATTATTCGCAATCAAACATTGATATATCTTCTAAAATTTGATGTTGTTTCAACTATTACCTTTCCAATTGCCATGTCCATGTATATTTGTAAACAATGCACAGGTTATATTTTCCGAATGAGTTGAAATTTATTTTATTTAGACCAATGACCCACCTATACCTCCCATACATATTTTCGTTTGATTGTGTGGATTATTCCATTGAGATGCATTTTTGCACGTCGCGCTTATTTTAAAGACAGTGGGATTTGTATTTAAAGAAATCTTTGTCTCAGAAATTTTCCATCTATACAATATCTATAGTGTGGCCCTGAACACGTCTACCAATCTTTTATACATATGTAACCGGCCCTATATATAGAAGGGCGTAGGAAATGGATCTGCCAACAAAATATTTTCAATTTATATAAAAGTAGACTATCTGTAGCAACATGTATCAATACAATACCCCACAGACTTGTTATTTGTTTTCCATTGAACTAAAAAATCGATAATTTCATATTGTTTGCTTTGAAAATAAACAGGTGTACGAGTATACTTATTATTTCATCTTTTTCTTAATTGACATTTCATATGAACTAAACAGCAGCAATTATCTATTTACTATTTTCAGTATTGCAGTATTGATTGTTGTTCCGGAAGCAAAATATCTTCGGAATAATTATTAAAAATACACAGAGAAAGTTGGGTGTTTATGGTATCTTTCGTGGAAAATGTAATGAAAATGAAAACTAGTTGGCTAGTATAGAGAAATAATTCTTTATATTGCAACAGGTGTGAATTAAGCAGAAATAAGCATAATTAAATTAATAAATTAATATTGCCATTGCCACTAACATCAATTGACTGCGTTATATGCCATAATGTGGTTTATTGTTATTCGCTTTATATTATTCGTTTAAGTGTTTATATTGGGTATTTTTATACTGTTTACCTATAGGCGTTTAATTTATTTAACATTATCATTATTAGTTTTTTTTTCTTAATTGTAATAGTCATTACAATACTATTTGACAGCTACATATGTGAAAACATGTGATACACACATTCACATATAATGATGTAAACACGTTCATGTATACAGTGTAGCTCAGTTCTTTTCTTTGTTAATTCCCCACTACTCGTAGGTTAATTTGGTATTCGCTACACCATTTAGCAAATGTCAACAACACAGTGAAATATTGCTATCGTTCTATAATGATGAGACTAATTTATATCTGCTATTACAAATTCTAACCAGTGAATCTAACCGTATGATAGACTACATTAGTGTATAGAAGGTCAACCAAATAAAAGTCACTCCCCTTCTTGTATTTTTATGCTTCTGGATATATTAGGCATTATGGATTTCCATGCCCTTCACCATAAGGTGGAGTATATATAAAATTTGTCTTTACAGCACCTTGATATAATCATAAATTATATATTTTTTGATCGTGTTGGTTTAGACATGTCTCTTCATTCAATTTAATTTTTAATTTTACATTTTGGTTTTACAAATAATAATGTTAATTATAAATATCGGTCCCCGTTTTGGTATGGCACTCACATAACCTTAATATATACGTCGTTTTCGGTATGTTCAAGTTCCAAGCCCAAACTGAATATGTGTAGATTGGTATTTCATTTTATTTTCTTAATCAATTTTAGGTATATTGAATGTCCACCTCACTGTGGATGCTATAAAAACTACGGTCCAGTCTCACTTAACGACGTATTGACTAGTTGACCATAAGTACCAGATGGTGTTGGGACTCGACTTGAGTTTTCTAAAAAAAATTATGAGTTGGGATTAAGTCGGATATTCAAAGCCCATGATGTAAAACTCTTTTTTGGGGAAGTACTGATAGAGATCGTTATTCTTTATCTTTGTAATAAATCGAAGTTTGGTATTATATTATAGTTCGAACCAGCCAGTCAGTTAGAAAAATGAACATTTCTAAATTAACTGCAAAGTGTATTAAACTGCAGTTTTGAAGAAGCTTAATTTGTAAAAAAAAATCAATACTATTTTAATTATAAGAGCACCTCTTGCAAAATCCAATGTTGTGTTGATCTCTGGGCCACTGTACAGCATACAGTTTAACAAAAAAATTGTTTACAAAATCAAAAGAAGAGGGAGAATACGAAATATTTACATGGAAACACTAAACGACACAGAACAACTCTTTCGAATAAGTTATCTAATAAAACTGTGAACATCACATATTTTCTGAGGGGTAGTGTTGTTGTTTACAAACACGACAACAACAAAATTGTTTACTCTATACATTTACATTGGCAACTATCACAACGGCTAGAATCCGGTGGTGTCTACTCCCCACTTTTTTCGCTACTTGCCTATTTTATTATTACCATTCGACGTTAAAAGTGTGTTGGCAACTGTTCGCCAATCTCATTATCTGCCATGGTTTTTTTTTTTGTTCGTATTTGCATTATATCTCTCATTCAGTTTTTTTTTTTCATCTGTCTTTGATTCTGTATTCAGTTTTATCGCAGAGGATAGCAGGAGTCGGTTTATGGTTTTTGATCTTTATCTCAATGAAGTCAAGTGGCGGCCTTGGTTTCGCTATATGGCTTCCACACCCACTCTCAAGCCAGCGCCACTGTCCCCCACATTGGGTGTTAATAGGAAAAATACATAATTAAATCGGATTAAAATTGTATTTGGGTGATTCTTGTGCACATATTTGATGTCTTAATTTCTATTTGTTTTTGTTGTTTTATTGCTTTTGTTTCCACACAACGAATCCCTTTAATTGTGCGACTTTTATTTATGTGCGTGTATGTGCATATGTACATTTATTTATTTATTTGTTTTTGGTTTTCATTCTTTAATTTTAGATTGTGTGCATAAATTTTTAATCGGATGTTATAAAGTGTTTCAACTTATTGGTCATATTCTAGGTTCTCTTAAATAGAATTGAAAACATGGCATTTGTTTATAGCGATATTTTATGCCTACATTAAAAATATTAAGGCGATTACATGGCATTAATATGTTCGAATGTGAAATTGGAAAACGAAAATAAAAAGCAATTTGAATTTATGATTTCCCTGACATGGATAGTATTAAGCGTTTTAAAATAGGTCAACTAATTGTTTGGGATTTTTTAAAATTAAATTGAAGAATTCAACATTAGGGTGTCCGAAAAAAATCCACTTATTGTGTCATGGACAGAGCAAAATGTATATGTGACTTTTGTCATGTCCTCTGTTTGATTAAATCGTTATTGAGAACGCAATATTTAATATTGAACATCTATATAAGTGTAGTTTTTTAAAATGATATTTTTCAATAAATATTTTATTTATAATTCTGGCTTATACTTGTGGTTTTCTACACCCTCCTCCATAAGGTGAAATCTATATTAGATTTGTCATTCCGTTTGCAACACTTCGAAATATTCACCAGAGACCCCATAAGGTACATATATATTCTTGAACAGAATAAAATTCTATGTCGATTTATGATTGTCCAACTGTCTGTAACTCTGTTGAAATCACGATAGAGATCGCATAAATTACGTTAGACATTGCTAGTAGGTACTTCTAGGATGTTTGGTATTGAAAATAACATATATTGGTCCACGTTTTGTTATAGCCCCAAATATTCAATATTTTGGGGATTTTAGACACATTTTCTAACCGAATTGCTATATTTTGGCATTAAATTAATCAATTAAAATTGTCATTACCACTGCACTTAATGGACTGCGTTATATATCGTAATCTGGGTTATTGTTATTCACTTTATATTATTCGTTTAAGTGTTTATATTGAGCATTTTTATATTGCTTACCTATCGATGTTTAATTTGGGATTTTGGGTTTTCATGGTATGTCCGCACCAAAATTATTAATATTCCCCCAAGTTTCAGGGTAGCCACAATACAACGGTATTTATATTGCCACGAAAACCAAGTGTATTTTGGGGATTTTGAACACGTTTTTCACCGAATTGCTGTAATTTGGTATTTTGTATTCTCATTGGCTGTCAAATCTCACTACCAAAAAATAGCAATATTGATCTCCGTTTTATATAACGGTAGACCCTCTATTAGAACTTTTGAGAATTTCAATCATCTTACCCCTATTTCCGGTATGATTTTAATACCCGCCTTATGGTGAACTATTTGATATTTTTGGAAGAAAAATTTCCTTTTACCTTGATATTTTTGATGGTCGATTTTTTTATTAATACATTTGAAGGACTTGTGCAGGGTATTTGTGGAAGTGCTATATATCTATATATGAACAGGCATTTTTTTCATGTATATCGGACTTAGTGATAACGATATACTCATTATATGTATATGGGACAAAATACAGTAAACATCTTAGGGTCACCTCTTGCACCCAATGTGGTGTAGGCTATCATATAGTTCGACATATTTATTTGTATTTGTTGCTTATATATTTTCCAACCAAAACAAGCCAAATATTAAAAAATAATGTTTTTTTTTTAATAGTAATTAACTTCATTAAGATGACAGGCATATATTTTAGAAGTTTTCGAACATAAAAACACATAATTAATAGTATAACGATAATTGATTGTAAATGGTTTCTTTGGTAAGTGGTTTCATTGATCAATTATGTATTTTAAAGCCATTGGGTATTTTCATCATAAGTTGAAAATGTAATTGACTAAAAAGTTTTGACTTTTATTGTTAACAGTGTCAAGAGAAATATGAAAATTCATTTCATTGCTGACGTGCATGGTATAATAATATAAGGTATAAGCAAGTGTTGTTGTAAACAAATGATACAACAAACGTATGAAAATTTTTTGTTGTAAGAAATATTTGTTTCATTGAAAATGCAAACATATGACACAAATCATCGAAACAAACTACTTATTTTAAAAATGTAATATTTTTGAATCCTCAAAATAAAATTGAAAAACATGAATGAAAATCTATCAAATTTATATTTCTATCGCTTCCACATATTTCCTCCGATTGAGCCATTGCCAGTTATATGTGTAACACATGTGAAAATTCTGGAAATTGCGAATTATTCCATGTAGAAAGATTTTATTCTTTAAACTTTCCCAGCAGGCAGATTGAGTAATTTCAGTATGGGAGGACATTTAATAAAGAAAAATGTCTAATTTTATGCTACCAAATTTTCCTCTTGGGCCATTTGTATAAACATAATTTGTCATATACATATTGACATGAGTATTACGTTGGAATTAAATCAGCTGGGTTTTGCAGTTACCATTTATAATTAATTGTACCATGGTTGACGTGGAATACTTTTTTTAAAAATTAATATGTACGCGTCTGTGTATTGTTTTTATAATTTAAACATTACTTAATAATACTAGAATTTCTTCCAAATTCTTTGTAGTATCAAATACGATTTCTATTTTTATTTGGCTTTAATATGTTGTACAGTAACTTCCCAATACACAAAGAGAAAAAAGAAAAAACAATAACCCTACAAAACCAACAACATTTTGTTTACGTTTATTAGTAACAACACCCTTTATTTTATTTGCTACCATTAAAATTATATTACACCGATCAGGTCACACCCGTTTAATCTTTCGTCGGTGACGTTATTGAATCTCTATACTTTGTTTGTTTCGTCGATGTGGTTGTTGGTGTTGTCAGTCGCTGTGAATACGATACGATGATAATTGACTAAGATTAGATTCAATTAAGGGTGTGGGTTCTGTTGCCACCATAGCTCAAAGACCTAAATGCTGATAATTAATAAAAACAAAAACAACAAAAGGCAAACTGCAGAATAATCAAATTGTTATCACAATCAAATTTACACCTAACTATGTTTTATGTTCTATTGTTATTAATAATATAATATATTTTTATTCAGTAAAATCGAATATCATATTTGTATACAGATAATGACCAGATATTTACAATTATCAAGCGATTTTATTAATTATTAAATTGTATACGATATTGTTTTATTCATAATATTTATCCAAAATATAATATGATCAATTAGTAAATCTATCTAACACAATGATCTGTATATGAATTACATTTTCAATGATATATTGGCACGAAAACCAAGTGACTTCAAAATTTGTGCCCAAAATATAAAATTACAGTCCAAAGACCCAAAAATGCCAAATTTGGGAAGATATCGTTATATGGTGGGCTAGCCTCTCAGAGGATGAAAAACACCTCATTGACTCATGTTCTAACTTAGGCCCATACCGAGTACCGACCATATTTAATTAAATTATCTATGAAGCTCCTTCTCCTTAGCTTAAGTTATTATTTCCTAAATTGTGACTAAGTTATGTTTCCATAACTATGCCACCGCATATTGTTTCCAAGACTAGTTTCAGAAATTCCAAATGATTTTTTTCCAATGGAAATAGATGCGCAAAGCATCGGTTGAGGACCCTAAGGACATAATTCATGAGGTTATTAGGGGCATATATCAGCAGCGTTACGATTTATTAAATACATTTTTTATCAATTACTTCTTATTGAAAAACTCTGTATGATTCCATAATATAACATGAATTTCCACGCAGTTGTTATAATTTTAAGAAAACAAAAACTTCATCGAGTGAATTAATGTAAAAAACACACACACACACAACAATTGGACAAATAATCCGGAATCCATAAATGCATTCCTATATGTATGTTACTGCCATTGTACCATTATATACTAATAGAGGTATAGCAATTTCAATTGTATTTAAAAACAGGTTGAACTATCCATGGAAACCAATTAAAATGAGTTCGATGAAAAAAATTCATGATCTATTCGATGGACAACATGCAGTGAGCTAAAAAGAAATTCTGCTGAAAAATATATTTTTAAATTGAAAACAAAAACTGTCTTTATTAAAATATTGCAAATGAAAATAAACTCAATACCAATATGATGTGCAGCAATAGATGGTGTATATTTTTTATGTTTATTATATGATGATATGTGACATATGTGATTTGTTCTTTAATAGTAAACTCTATCGATGTGTAACAAATTGGTAGAAATAAAGTAGCTGTTTCTTATGTCTTGTTTTTGTACTATTCCCCGTAAAATCATCCCAAATTGAGTTTCGAATAAGGATAGGCTGAAAGCAAATGAAAGAAAATTATAGAGAAATATTATTTGTTTTAAGTTTAAGTCTTGCCAGTATTTAGATAAAGTTTACAACATAAACTAATAAATATAACACAAATAAAGAATAAAAATAAAGTACGACTATGTTTACATTAATGGTTTTAAATGAACATTTGTATACAATGCAAATGTATATTTAGTTTAAGACATGTTTACATAGTGACATCTAGTGAACATGAAGTAGAGTTAATTTGAAACCCGGTATATAGAAGTAAAGCTTTGTGTTGGCAACGTGGCAAACCTTTGGATTACTTTTAAAATAAGCTTAAATAGTGTAGGATAGCATTTTTGATAACATAGTTTTAGGCTGATTTTATAAACAAGAGTTGTCAACATTAATGGGCAGAATCGTTAAACAATAATGTCAAGCATAGATGTCAGCTATGGATTACCAAGTAGGGATCTCAAGATCCAACTATAATAATTTGAAGTTGGCAACATCAGGTACACTCGTATGCTTGTATTTTACGTTCAGTCATAAACACTTCTCGACCTGATTTCTGCGGTCCTTAACCCTTTGTGACCTATTATTTTTTAATAGAATGATTCTCTCGGTAATTATGGAACATTATCCATAAAAAGTTAAATTCGGGATTATTCTGTAGAAATATTTGTAATCGACATTATAAATGCAGAAATAAAATAATCGAAATATTAATCGATATAAAACTGAAGAATAAACCGAGCCCATTACTAAATGATGAATTCTTAAAAAAGTAGATTTTTTATGCTTTGCTGATCCCTTGATCGTCGTCTTAAGTGATTTCGCTCTGAGAGTTAAAACACATCCAAAGAGAACAGTAACGAAAAATAATTAGAATTTAAACAAATTAATTAATTCCATAAAAATCGATATAAAAGTTGTCAATTCTAATACTACGATAGGAGAACCCATTTTTTGTTTTCAGTATCTTAAAGATTTATATTTTTGGTTGCTAGTTTTCGGAGTACTGGCACGATTGGTCAGATTCTGGAACACAATGAATAAATGGATATATCAAAATAAGCATATTGTGCTCACAAATTGTCAATGCAATTCGAACGAGCCACGATGACATCACTTCAAATATTTGTTTAATTTTAGCTTAGAGCAATTTTAGACTACTAAATCCACTTGATTTAAAATGTCAATTCCATAGCGTATGCGTCACCTTAACATGTTCACAAATCCAGTCGATTATATTTGAGCCATCATAAAGGTCGTTTACATTTAATCGGATTTGGTTAACCCAGTGGGTTTAAATTTTCAATTCCTTTGAATATATGCCAAATAAATCCTCATAAAGTAGGTTGACCCGGTAAAAAGTTCTAATGTAAATGCCGTAATACCCTATGGAATTGACATTTGAGATAGAGTAGATTTCGTAAATTTAAGCATATTTTTAGAATAACAATTTTAAAAAAGTTAGTCCGAACATTTTATTTGTTTAGCATACCTTAAGGCTTTCAATCTGAAATTCTCAAAATCCAATATTTAAATCGTTTTCAAACATCTTTTCCATTGGAATACAAATATATTAACAACAACACTCGTCATAATGTCATGTTTTTACTTTAACATTGTTGTTCGAAGTTGACATTTTAAATGATCGGAATAACAACAATAGCATATTGTTGTTGTATTGAAAATTCAACGGATGATGTCAAATCCATGACAATTTAATGGACATTAAATTGTTCATATAAATCTTGAGCTGAGAATGAAACACACAAAATAACTTTAACAAGACAAATTTAGACACAAAGAAACAACAGAGAAATAAGTATTTAGACACGCACAACTAACAGCTAACACAGAACACAGAACACACATACATCGAAACACGACCATATCTACCAATGCAATGTTATATTTGACAAGTAGTATATAAAAAACAACAACAGAAAATATTCCCACACCAAATTTACGAATCTTTACGATTCTATTCAATCATAGCCTCTATATGTATTTGGTCTACAATCGGTATCTTGGCGGCTAGTATATTGCGCTTTGCCACTAAGCTTTGGTAGGCCATAACGGTCGGTATTTTTATGATAGCCATAACCAAGATTTCGACGACCCTGATAATTAGGATTCCAATAACCACTGTATTGACGTAAACCACCATTACCTCCGTAGCCGCCATAACCGCCATTACCACCTAGGATGTTTGTTCCTGTGCCACTGGGATAATAACTTCCACCATTATTCCATCCGGAATTGGGATAGCCAGTAGTGGGATACGAATTTGTGGGGTAATAGCCATTTGTAGGGTAGTAACCATTTGTTGGGTATTTACTACTTGGATAAAATCCATTGCTGGGATAGTAGCCACTATTGGGGGGATAATAACCTGTGGAAGGATAATAACCATTTTGTGGATAATAATTTGGACGATTATTATTGGGATAATAACCATTTCCTCCTCCCAAGAGACCGCCAAGGTTTAGAACTGTTGATGAAAGTAAATTAAGCTATGAAAAAACACTAATATTTTCAGTAGAACATGTTTGACTTACGTTTGGCAGAGGTGGCCGATGTTTGTAAATCCGATGAAGGCTCTGGATCATGGCTAGACTCCAAGGACCAGGATAGGTTAATAAAGGCTATCAAGAGCTGGAGAAATGTAATAGATAATATATACATATTAAAAATAAACTTTTAAACTCTTGTCATGTGTAATGATCAATTTTCTATTAGAAATTATCTACTGGTGTTATTTAGATAGCAGACCTTCTAGGCGACTTATATATATAAAATATCATCCAAAGATCGTACAGAAGGAAGTCTTCTGAAGATATAAACCTTCCTTATATAGATAAAATATACTTTTGGTCTTTTATAAATAAAATGCATTCTACATATACATATATTTGAAAATGTATTCTACGTATAGATAGAATATTTACTCATAGGTTTTCTATAGTTAAAAAGCTTCTAAAGAAAATTATCACCAAAGGTTCTTTAGGTGTGCCATAGATGTAATAACTTAAACATATCTTCGATATAGTGACGAACTTTGAAAAGAGCCCTATAGATAGATACACCGACTAATATTCATATATCATTTATAATTAGAGGCATAATCTATGTCGATTTTAACACGCCCGTTGAAAGCATGGTTTAGTCACCTTTTCCTACCTATCGGTCTGTAATTTGTAGTTATGGGTTCTTACAGGGTGAAAACATATTTGCAAACATTTTTTTATCTAGGTTTTTGGGTGATAATAAAACTCCTATCCCAGTTTAAGTACTTTAATTTTCCTAAAGGTATTTTTCAATCGAATTAGATGTAATTTGTCATTCCCGAATCTGTACTTAAATTATAGTTTCTCAATTGGAAAAAACTTCAACCCATGGAATTTCCAATATATACCCATAAAAATGAAATTTCCATGCGATGTTTCATTCTTTCCGAGAATAAACATTTTTCTTACAGACATTTACAATGGTATAGCCTTCCTAATACAGCCACGACCGATTTTTGGTATTTTAAATGTCCACATCATGTTTCATGGTATATAGATACCATATCCAACAAAATATTTTTCTTTGAACTATGTATGTATTATTTTGTCCGAATTTTGTTTCTTTATCAATCACTTTTATTTCCATCATTAAATATGAGTTATACTGTTTTGCCATTTATTCAAGCGCGTTCTTTATATATTTCACCGATTACACATACTAACCAGAACTTTAAGTAATTTGCTATTCATGTTGTTGGTGTGTTTTTCTTCACTGTGTTTTTTCGTTTTCAAAAATAATTAAATTTTAAAACAATAAGAAAATTTATAAAAAAAAACAACAACGACAATAATAATAGCACCGCAAAGCGTCAAATAAGTTTTAAGAACAAACACTCAAATCCGAAAGAAACACATCCGAAGTTGGAGACGTTTAGAAGAACAATAATACAGATTCCCAGAGTCAAGTTGTATTTATATTTTGTACTTTCCGGATGAGTGGTCGGTTGGTCGGCCGACAACGAACATTTTATTTGTTTGACTTGTTGTAGTTGCTCATAAAATTTTGTTTGACTTTTTCAAGTTAAAATTTCCAATGAATAACTACTCAGAATTAGGAGTTTAAGTACGCACTCTCTCGTTGTCTCTTGTTTTCCTATTGACATGGTCAGGTCAAAAACTGACGTAACCGATGTTAACACCAAATGTGTTAAAATAATATTTGGAAATCATTGTTTTCAAAACCCCACCCGATTTAGATAAGCCATGACCATAGAGCACTTTAAAAAAAATTTTATTTTTAATAACATGAAATTATTTAGAAAATTTTTGTTTATGATTTTTATTAAATTACATTTAAAATTGCATCAAATGGCATAACAATATTGGCAATTATGAATGTTGAAAGCAATTACCCACTACTGCTATAAATTATTCAATGTAGATCTACAACATTTTGTGGAATTTTTATTAAATCTCTTCATAATATTCATGTAAATGGCATAACAATGGTTTCGATGCAGGATATAAATAAGTAGTATTTGTAACATTGCGGGTAATAATGAATAAGCAGTTGTGAATGAACTGAAATTCCGTATTTAACTTGTTTCAATTTGCAGAGGATTTTATTGAACAGGGAAAGAACTGTTTGTGCTATTCACCATACACACCACAATTCCGACGCACGCTGGGTTGAGCGGTAGGCAAAGTGGCGATTAATTCAAACAATGAACTTTAACTTTAATAACCGTTTTTGGTACCGAATGAAAGAAGATAAAATTCTACATCACAAATTGCCAAAATAAAAGTTCTTAGTTGTTTACTTTATTTGTAGTGTGTCTTCAAAGTTCAGTAATTATTATTATTTTTGCGCGCATTGGTTAAAAGTGAAAATTTGCATATTTCCAGTAATAATTTTTTTAATAAAGACTTGTAAAAGTGAAAATTTTATTATGGAGCCGTCTACTTCAGGTGTTTGAGCATATGAAAAATATTTGTTTGTTTAGATAAATGTTTTGGAAATATAAAAAAAAAATAATAAGGAAATTGCTCCAAAATTGAGGTATTTTTGATGTTTGTATTGGATTTCAACTGAATTATCAGTGAAGCTTAGTAAAACTGCTTATATTTTCTTAAAATATGAAGTTTAAGCTTATAAATTCCAGAAAAACTTTTTGCCGATTTGGTGCATTTTTTGACTTATTAAAGAATTGGTAAAATAACCTAGCTATATGAAGAATCTCAGGAAGCCAGAAATAAGGACTCCAAAACACTTTGGGAACACTTTTCCAGTAAATTTAGTCGGGGAAAATACAATAAAAGACGTCTTTAATAGATTTCTTTTAAGTTCAGATCCATTTATTTCGAGCAAGAGGAAGACTTGTAAAAAGAAAATACAGCAAATGTCTCATACGGCTTTGGACTTACTTATCCTTACCCAAAAGGAAAATGATAATGGTGACGAAGATGAAGATTATTTTAACGAATTGTATGATGACTAACAAGTAAATGAATATTATTAAGTAAATTAATTTTATAATTGTTGTGAAGTAAATGATGATTATGAAATTAATAATACTGTTAAAATTAATGAAATGAAGTAAATAAAAAACCGAACAATTATATTTTTTAGTTATTTTTTTCCTGTAATGGTTGTTTGTTTTATTTTTATACTATGGTTTTTGTTTATGAATATTGATCAATAAGATATAATAATATTTTCTAATGTAACTTTTTTTAAATATGTGGAATTATGGAATTTGAAGAAAAAATCGGATTTTAATTTAAAATTTTGGGTATATAAATACAGATAAAATATCTATTAATTTTTATTTTTTTAAAACAATTCTTTTTTCCTAAAAGCACATTAAGTATGCTCTAATTTTTAATTGCATTTCCTAATTTATAATTTTTCTTTGATTAGTTATAGCGAAAATTGTGATATAAGACAACTTTTTGTTTTTCTAATTATGTCTTTTTATGTATTTATGAATATCCATCAATAAAAAATAACAATATTTTAAAATTACGGCTTTCCTGAATTAATCGCCATTTTGCCTACCGCTCAACCCACTGTGCGACGGTATATGTGTTGCAAACATATTATATATGTTTGCAACACATATAAAATTAATTTAAGTAGACCCATAATAACTTTTGGGAATCAAGTGGAATCAGCTTCTGAATAGATTTATGTTTGTCCGCCAGTCTGTCATTTTAGGGGTCTATTAGGAAAATATGAGTTATTGGTCCAATGTTAAAAATCCAAGTGTACTTCATGAATCGAAAAAAAAAACAATAATAAAAATTCAAAAGTCGTGCTCAACTATATGATACCTTTCACCATTTTGAGTATATTCAAAAGATGCTCCTGATATTTTATTGTAACACAATTTTATATACAGTGGCAAGCAAAAGTGTACGAACGTTGGGAAATTTCTCCCTACAACTCCTAGAAAATATTAATATGAGATCCCAATACAAATTTTTCAGGTTTGGTTACTTATCTATTATATTACATTTTTAATATAAAAAATTATATATAAAAATTTAAGAAAACAATTAAAAGTGACTAAAATGCACTTTTGCAAATATGCTAGCCATTTAATCAATAAAAATTATTTGGTTAGATAACCAATTTCTAACAATTTTTAAGGTGTGCTCTTAATCTCTACCTTGTTAAAATTGTAATTTCTCCTAGGGAAATTCATATTTTTCACATTTTCTAGCAAATTGGTTTAAAGGATATTGATACGGTTAATTTTAGTTTCATCAGGCCAAATAAAATGTTTCCAATACTCCGATTTTCAATTTTTGTTTTAACGTTTTTGTTTTATAGTCCTAGTCTACCTAGGACTGTACGAACAACCCAATCACTAACGTGCTTATTTATCACCTTGGCTTCTAATTTTGGTGTTCTAGTCTTAAAAAAGATGTCTTGTATAAATTTAGAGCTCGTCTTTCCATCTAATTCGTGGCCTTCCCCTTCTACCGTCATCCGTAGGCTCATTTTTATATGCCTTTTGAGCTGGGGCTTCTTCATTCATCCGCACAACATGGCCTAGCCACCGTAGTCGCTGCAGCTCAATACGACTGACTATGTCGATGTCTGCGTATAAATTGTTGAGCTCGTGGTTCATTCGACGCAGATCGGCCCGTAGATCTTTCGGAGAATTTTTCTCTCAAACACCCCAAGCGCTGCCTCATCTGCTTGCGCAAGTACCCATGCTTCTGATCCATATAATAGCACGGGTAGTATCAGCGTCTTGTAAAGTGTGAGTTTGGTCTGGCGAGAGGTGGCCTTGTTTCTAAACTGCTTACTTAGACCATAGTAGCATCTGTTGGCCATCACAATCCTTCTCCGAATTTCAAAACTGATATCATTCGTTTTATTTATGGCGGTACCAAGGTATATATAATCTTTGACTACCTCGATGCTGTAGTTCTCAAGTTCCACAGTTGGCCCGAGTCTACTGGACGTCTTGCGCGTTGATACCATCAGCTTGGTCTTCTCGCCGTTTACTGCCAGACCCACTTTGGCAGACTCCTTTTCAATTTGTTCAAAGGTGGCTGTTACCGCTCGCAATGTTCGACCCATTATATCGATGTCATCGGCGTAGGCGAGTAACTGGTGTTGTTTGGTGTACAGAGTGCCATTTCTGTTCACCTTTGCGTTTCGTATGACCTTTTCCAGTAGGATGTTAAAAAGATCACACGACAAACTGTCACCTTGTCTGAATCCTCGTTCGGTAGTGAAGGGCTCCGATAGGTCCTTTCCTACTTTAACGGCTGACCTTGTGCCACTTAAAGTTATCCTGCATAGCCGTATTAATTTTGCAGGAATGCCGAACGCAGACATGGCTTTAAACACCTCTGAACGGATAGGGCTGTCGAATGCGGCTTTATAGTCGACAAATAGGTGATATGTGTCGATGTGTTTTTCGTGGGTCTTTTCCAGGATTTGGCGCAGAGTGAAAATCTGGTCTATGGTCGATTTGCCAGGTCTGAAGCCGCATTGGTATGGTCCGATGATGTCATTGACCATTGGCTTCAATCGTTCACACAGCACACTGGATAGCACTTTATATGCGATGGGAAGGAGACTTATTCCTCTATATTTGGCACATATCGTCTTGTCTCCTTTTTTGTGCACGGGACACAGGATGCTGAGGTTCCAATCATTGGGCATGCATTCATCTAGCCAAATTGTGTTAAT